>NC_142737.1:3030000-3152500 GCF_051943395.1 Hippocampus bargibanti
TGTATATGTGTGTATGTGTGTGTGTGTGTGTGTGTGTGTGTGTGTGTGTGTTTGTGTATATGTATGTGTGTGTTTGTGCAAATGTGTGTGTCTTTGTGTATGTGTGTTTTTGTTTCTGTTCGTGTATAAATATGTCCGAGTATGAGTTTGTGTGTTTGTGTATTTGTGTGTTTGTGTATGTGTGTTTGTGGATATGTGTGTGTATGTGTGTGCGCGTGTGCATGTATGTATATGTGTATTAGTGTGGGTGTTGTGTCTATATGTGTGTGCGTGTGTACGTGTGTATAAAAGTGTGTGTGTAAAAGTGTTTGTGCGCGCGTGTGAATGTGTGTGTATACGTGTGTGTGTTTGTGTGTATGTGTTTGTGTAAATGTGTGTGTGTGTGTATATATGCGTGTTTGTGTTTTTGTTAGTGTATAAATGTGTGTGAGTGTACGAATGTGTATGTGTGCGTGTTTGTGTAAATGTGTGTTTGTTCGTGTATAAATGTGTGCGAGCGTACGTATGTGTATGCATGTGAGTTTGTGTATTTGTGAATGTGTTGTGTGTGTGTGTGTACGTGTGTATAAAAGTGTGTGCATCTGTGTATGTCTGTATAAAAGTGGGTGTGTATACGTGTATATGTGCGTTTGTGAATCTGTGTGTGTGCTTGTGTATATGCGTGTGTGTGCGTGTTTGTGTAAATATGTGTGTGTTTGTGTATATTTGTGTTTGCATGTTTGTTTCTGTTAGTGTATAAATGTGTGTGAATGTATGTACAGTATGTGTGTGCGTTTGTGTATTTGTGTGTGTTTGTGTATAAATGTATGTGTGTGTTAGTGTACATTCGTACGTGTGTGTGTGTGTGTGTGCGTATGGGTGTATGTATGTTTGTGTGGGTGTTTGTGTATATGTGTGCACATGTGTATGTCTGTATAAAAGTGTGTGTGTGTGTATGTGTATGTGTGCGTGTGTGAGCAATTGAATGTTTTTGTGTATATGTGTGTGTATCTGTCTGTGTATATGTGTGTGTGTTTGTGTATTTGTGTGTGTGTGTTCTATATGTATGTGCGTGAGTGTATATATGTGTGTGCGCATATGAGTGTTTATAGATGTATGTGTGTGTTTGTGTGTATGTACGTGTGTTTGTGTGGGCGTGTGTATGCATGCGTGTGTGCCTGTGTGAGCCTGAGTGTGTGTATATCTATGTATGTGTGTGTGTGCATGCCTGCGTGTGTGTGTGTGTATATCTATGTATGTGTGTGTGTGCATGCCTGCGTGCGTGTGTGTGTTTGTGTGTATGTACGTGTGTTTGTGTGGGTGTGTGTATGCATGCGTGTGTGCCTGTGAGCCTGAGTGTGTGTATATGTATGTGTGTGTGTGCATGCCTGCGTGTGTGTGTGTGTGTGTATATCTATGTATGTGTGTGTGTGCATGCCTGCGTGTGTGTGTGTGTGTGTGTGTGTGTGTGTGTGTGTGTGTGTGTGTGTGTGTGTGTGTGTGTGTGTGTGTGTGATCCATATGATTCCATGTGGCCCCAGATAGCTGCAGCGATGACTAATTCGCTGGCTGTGTTCCAAAGTGGATGCGGCTTGACTTTGCCCGAGATTTTCTCCGCCCCCCCCCCCTCCCCCATTTTGGGGGGGGGGGGGGGCGTAGGGGTAACTAGGGGCGTGTATGGAGGTTCCAGTATATCAATTACAGAGACC
Organism: Hippocampus bargibanti; assembly: GCF_051943395.1. Lineage (NCBI taxonomy): Eukaryota > Metazoa > Chordata > Actinopteri > Syngnathiformes > Syngnathidae > Hippocampus > Hippocampus bargibanti. The sequence goes on from NC_142737.1 coordinate 3,031,689, forward strand.
AGAGCCCTCCAATCTCAGCTCCTCAATCATCAACCGAGCGACGCCTGCATGCTCCAATGCAATTCATGCTCCCTTGGTGTAATCAGAGACGGGAGAGAAGAAGAAGTGTTGTTTACAGCATTATCGATCAGCTGTGAAATTTTCAGACGCGTTTCCCGTACTTTTCCCAGACTTCACACCTTCTTGATCAAGCTGTACAAAGGTCAAAGAAAAACTTTTTGTCTTACAAACGTCAAATTTCTGAAAATTAAACCTTATAATAAGCACTATTTTCATAATACACACCCACCACGGCTGGCGGAGTGATCTTCGGCGGAAGCACACGACCGAACAGCACCAGAGGTTAAGTTACCAACAGTCCTTATGGAAGGTGACTCTCCTCCCATAAGCCATCAACGACCATCAAAAAGGTCAATAAAACTTTCTTTTACAGCACAGTTTATTTCTTTAACATAACAGCAATTCCCTTTGACCTTCGACCTCCAACGCCGTTCCATCAAGCCATAAATGACCATCACAAATGTAAATAAAGTGACTTTATGATACAATTCAGTGTATTTCTTTCATTACAATACAATAGCACATTTATTATACATAGAATAAGGTATGTTGTGTGTAGTTTTTTAGGCTTATTTAGTTGAAAAGTATATTTTATGGAAACCCGGGAACGGATTATTCCCATTTTAATGGTTTCCTATGGGAATTATTTTTTTGGGATACACACTTTTCACCTTACACACTCTGTCTGGGAAAAAAATTAAGTTCGTAAGTTGAGGTCTCACTGTAAAAACAAAACGTTCAGAATGCTAAGTCGTTCAGTCATCTTAATGGGGATGCTAATTAGCATCGGTTGCATCGGCAAGCAACCGATTGAACACAAACGGCGCGGCAACACAGAAACGACGAAGACGAGATGATTTGCGGTCGTATCTTCTTTATCCTCTGCAAAGAATGACTCAGGACGGTAATATTTGTTGTTTCGTTTTTTTTTGTTTTTTTTTTCAAGATGGCGCCGCAAAAGTGGCTGCCTTTACAGCAGCTCCTGTATTTTGTTTTTCTACTCCTTTTTTTTTCTTTTCCTCTTCCTTTCATCAACTTTAACTTTGCTGCTGTGAAACTGCGAGATGAATCGAGGTACATCCAATCCAATTATTATTATTATTATTATTATTATTATTATGTTTTTTATTATTGTTGTTGTGTAATGATGATCATTTTATGTTACTTCCAGGTTGAGTAAACACTGGCACGTGTGGCTGCCGCTGCTCACCCACAGAAAAAATATCCTGTGTACTGTAAAGTGTCCTTGAGAGTTTTGAAAGGCGCTTATAAATGAAATGTATTATATTATTATTATTATTATATTTATTATTATTATTATTAATTATTATTATTAGAATGGTCATTCCGACATGTTCCCCTTGTTCAAGTATTTTTTTCTACTTCATTCTTTGCTTTCCTCTTCCTTTCATAACTTTCCTGCTGTGTTACTTCCGGGTTCAGTGAACGCTGGCGCGAATGGCTGCCGCTGCTCACCTGCACAAAAAAAAAGTTATGATGAATGAAAAAAAAATACTTAATTAAAAAATTAATAGATATAATAGCTAGCTTTCTATCGATTTGAGTTACTTCCAGGTTGAGTGAACGCTGGCGCGTGTGGCTGTCGCTGCTCGCTGACAGAGAAAAACTTATCCCGTGACTGTAAAGTGTCCTTGAGAGTTTTGAAAGGTGCTTATAAATTAAATGTATTATTATTACTGTATCTATTAGCTAGCTAGCTTTGTATCTATTTGAGTTACTTCCGGGTTGAGTGAACGCTGGTCCGTGTGGCTACCGCTGCTCACCTGCAGAAAAACCTATCATGTGACTGTAAAGTGACCTTGAGAGTTTTGAAAGGCACTTAGAAATTAAATGTATTATTATTATTATTATTATTATTATTTTTTGCTCTGCATTTCTGTTATATTTTATGCCTATATTAGCGGTTTCCGGACAGTAGGTGGGGGACACCCTGAACCGGTTGCAAACCAATCGCAGGCCACACACAGACAAACAACCATCCACACTTACAATCAGAGGCAAATTTGGAGTTTCCAATCAGCCTGCCGTGTATGATTTTGGAATGTGGGAGGAAATCGGAGTACCCGTAGAAAAGCCATCTTTTAATTGCGCCTCGTTGGAGAGCAACAAGTACATGCAAAGAGCTCAATGAAACAGACATTCACAATCCATCCTTTGATTACTCACTGGAGAAATGTCTACGCAACGAAAACAAACAATTCCCACGTGCACGCGCACCCGCACGTGCACGCGCGGGTGCGCATTTGGCCTTTTATTGTGAAGGTCCGCCATCTGTCTCTCAGCAGTGGGTCCTCGTTACCTGCTGGAGGCTTATTCACACACTCACACGCATACAACATTCGGGTGCCAGCGGAGCTTTTCAGCACGCTGTTCTCGAAAAGAATTCCTTGGAGGGGAAGAAACAAAAAAACAAAAAACAAAACAACAACAATATAAAAAAGTAGAATGGTAACGTATGCAAATGTCAACGCCTCGTCTTTAAAAGTAGTCATTAAAATATTACATCTTGTATGCTAACAAATTGGAATTTTGCCTCCCACACACACACACACACACATATAAATGACATTTTCCGTTATTTTATTTATCTCGCTAGCTAGCTATTAGCTGCCTGACTCGCTGACTAGCTATCTGGCTGACTAGCTATCTAGCTGACTAGATATCTGGCTATCTATCTAGCTATATGGCTATCTGTCTATCTGTTTAGCAGCTAGACAGATAGCCAAAGAGCTAGACGCTAGCTCTATGGCTACCTGTCTAGCTGTATGGCTATCTGTCTAGCTATATTGTTGTCTTGCTATATGACTGTCTGTCTGGCTCTATGGCTATTTGTCTAGCTCTATGGCTAGGCAGCTAGCCATAGAGCCATATGGCTATCTGATTAGCTATATGGCTATCTATCTATCTATCTATCTATCACAAATCTAGTGAATAGATAGCTAGCCAGCCAGATACCTAATAGATAGCAATTAGCTAGCAAGTGATGATGAATAATAATAATAATAATAATACATATCATTTATAAGCACCTTTCAAAACTCTCAAGGTCACTTTACAGTCACAGAATAAGTTTTTTTTCTGTCAGTGAGCAGTGGTAGCCACACACGGCCAGCGTTCACTCAACCCGGAAGTAACTCAAATAGATAGAAAGCTAGCTATTAGATAACTAATAGCCAGCTAGCTAGCAAGCTAGCTATTAGATAGCTAATAGCCAGCTAGCTAGCAAGATAGCTAATATATAGCCAACTAGATAGCCATGGACAACCGATTCAATGTTTCCTAATATCCTCCCTCCTCCCAGGTTAACTTAATGCGGCCATTTTGGTTGAATAACAGGATGTTAATTTTCCTGTTCCTAAGCTAGCCAACCTCTTCTGACCAATGACCTTTCGGAATAAGAGGTCAGGGCCAATTATAAGCTAGCTGCTAATGGAGCTTTAGTGAGTCCAGATGCGAGTCCATAAAGAAACGCTGAAAACAAAGACAATTTGTCCGCTGTGTATGAGTATGACTTTGTGGCACCAAAATATACCTCATTTAAACATGTCATGTCAAACATGGTTCATTATCTGCTGTCTATACTAAGTATGTGTGAGCTACAGCACTTCAAACACAGGATGCTTTCACCCCATTGGTTGAAAAATAAGTATGACTGCAAATGTGTTTTTTGTTCGCCGATCAATGTTGACAATGCAAAATTGCTAAGCTTGTATCTCCACCCAGTTGCCATTGAACTCAATGGAAATGAAACGTTAGCCTTTTTGGATGTTCGCTAGGCTAATGCTAACGAACAATACAAAACCCCAAAGAGAGGCTAACTTATGTTAACTAATGTTGTGGTGTTCCTCAGGTAACAGAATTTCAGTTGAACTGCCACTACTCATTCACTACCGTGCAAAAATGTGTCCACTCCAATGCCAGGGTTGTTGTCATTTTTACTCAAATTGCAGGACCAACCGAATAGTGAGTTTTAGGACTACATAAAACGTTCAATACAGTGTAAGAAACTTTAGAACTCGGTCGTAAGTCGTATGTTACCTGTATTTATTTTTGGTTCAGTTCAAGAATTAAGTGTAATTGCACATCCACGACAGTAGGTGGCATGCTGCCACTTTTTGGCTATTTTCCTCAAAATATAATCAAATATTGTACATAGTTTGTGTTCGTAGCAACGCCTTTAGCACATTTTGTTCTTTGAGGTCCCTCCCCACTGTTGAGTGAGCTACAGGCTACATATAAAATGCTAAATTGTACAGTATGATGTACTCGCGGAACTATATATCAAGTCAGATATGCTTTGGTTACCAAATAGTTGCTATATTTCATCGAAAAAGCTTAAAAAGAAATGATTCTAATTGTGTGATCCAAAAAAAGAGTTCTTGCAGAACCGCTTTTAGCCTTTTTTTTTTTTGTTTTGGAGGTTAGTCCATGAAGTACTTATGTGCTTTTTTGTTTGTTTACCGCGGTTTGCCTCGTAAAAAAAAATAAAGTTAGCCGAAGGATTCCTTCTCAGTTTTGGCCGGTTGTCAAACCCTTGAGAGCCATGCGGACGGACCGTCACGCCCACTGTTGGCCTGAGCGTTTCAAAAAAGGGAGTTGAGTCAGTCCAAATACATCAACAGGTCGTCACTTGTGGGTTGAGGCGGCTTACCTCTTCCCCAATGATGAGAACTGACATGAGTAAATGATACACTGTGGAGTGGAATCTATATGACATCACTGACATGTTGGGGGGGTTGGGAACAATGGCCTCTTTGACACCGAGCTTTTGCAAAATAAGCACATCAGACCTTGGAAAGTTAAAATAAAAACGTTTAAAATATATTTTTTTCTGTCTCCAGTCATTTATGCATTGTTTAGTGTTTTGGAAATTCATACGGCATATTTTTTTTGCAAACATAAAAATAAAACAACATTAACTACGGCATTTTCCGGTGTATAAGGCACCCCCAAAAGCCTTGATTTTCTTCAAAAGTGTCCTTGAGAGTTTTGAAAGGCGCTTAGAAATTAAATTATTATTATTTATTATTAAAAGATGACCCTGCGCCTTATATGCAGGTGCACCTTATGTGTGAACTACATATTTTCCGGTGTATAAGGCATCCCCAAAAGCCTTGATTTTCTTCAAAAGTGTCCTTGAGAGTTTTGAAAGGCGCTTAGAAATTAAATTATGATTATTTATTATTAAAAGATGACCCTGCGCCTTATATGCAGGTGCACCTTATATGTGAACTACCATATTTTCCGTTGTATAAGGCACCCCCAAAATCCTTGATTTCCTTCAAAAGTGTCCTTGAGAGTTTTGAAAGGCGCTTAGAAATTAAATTATGATTATTTATTATTAAAAGATGACCCTGCGCCTTATATGCAGGTGCACCTTATATGTGAACTACCATCTTTTCCGGTGTATAAGGCGCACCCAAAAGCCTTGATTTTCTTCCAAAGATGACCCTGCGCCTTATAATAATAATAATAATAATAATAATAATAATAATAATAATAATAATAATAATAAGTTACATTTTAAGTGCCTTTTTAAGCTCTCAAGGACACTTTACAGTCACAGACAAGCATAGGTACTATAATAAATAAAATACAATCACAAATATAATAATAATAATAATCATCATCATCATTGTAATAATAATAATAATAATAAAGGACAATTTACAGTCAGAGACAAGTATAGAAGGAGCTAGAAATAATATACATGGTCACATTTTTGTTTCTGAATAAATGGAGATACAATTACTGTATCGTTATTCCAGTTTGGTTATTTAAAAATAAAAAAAAAATGACATTTTAATTTCTTTTCATTAGTAAAACATGTGCCTGAAATACAAGCTGTGTTTGCTTAGCAAAATATATACACATTGTCTCCATCCTCTATTGAAACTAATTGAGATCATAGCGTTTCATAAATGGGATGAAACATGTTTTTCAAATGAGGTTTGCCACCCTTCGACAACAAAGCGTGCCGAAAGATCACATTCTCACCAAAACAGCCGCCAATCATCATTTTGCGGGAAGTTATGACAGACACTTTCCAAGAACAAACGAGTAATCCATTTTGATTGCTATGCATTATATTTATTTCTTTATTTATATATTTATCTATTTATCCATCATATTTTTAGTATTTTTCGTATTTATTTGTTGACCCGTTTATTTATGTATTTTGTATTCATTCGTTAATCATATTTTTGGTATTTTATTTATTTATTTATTTATTTATTTATTTATTTATTTATTCGTTATTTATGTATTTATTTATTTCATCCATTTATTTATTTATTTATATTTTTATTCATTCATTCATTCATTACAGTTTTAGTATTGTTATTTTTTTTTAGATATTTTTTAGTATTTATTTATTTATCCATTTATGTATTCATGTATATTTTTATTCATTCATTTTGTTTTTATGGTTTTATTTATTTACTTATGTATTTATTTGTTTATTTATCTGTTTATTAATGTATTCATTTATTTTATTTATTCATTTATTATATTTTTAGTATTTTTTAAAATTTTTTAGTATTTATTTCTTTTAGAAATTTATCCATTTATTTATGTATTTATTTATATTTTTATTCATTCATTTTGTTTTTATGGTTTTATTTATTTACGTATTTATTTATTTGTTTATTTATCTGTTTATTAATGTATTCATGTATTTTATTTATTCATTTTATATTTTTAGTATTTTTTAGAATTTTTAGTATTTATTTCTTTTAGAAATTTATCCATTTATTTATGTATTTATTTATATTTGTATTCATTCATTTTGTTTTTATTGTTTAATTTATTTACGTATTTATTTATTTGTTTATTTATCTGTTTATCAATGTATTCATGTATTTTATTTATTCAATTCATCCATTTATTTATGTATTTATTTATATTTTTATTCATTCATTATATTTTTAGTATTTCTTTATTTATCCATTTATTTATTTGCTTATTTATTTGTGTATTTATTCATTCATTCATTCTATTTTTAGTATTTACTTCTTTCCTTTCATAACTTTGCTGCTGTGATACTTTCGGGTTGAGTGAACGCCGGCGCGAATGGCTGCCGCTGCTCACCCGCACAATAAAATCCTGTGACTGTAAAGTGTCCGCTTAAAAATTAAATGATTATTATTATTATTATTATTATTATTATTATTATTATTATTATTATTATTATTATTATGCTTAGAGCAAACCTCTTTCAATGCTAACCGCCCAGTCATCTCAAAGGAGAACGTGACTTAGCACGTTAGCTTGTTCGATTCTGGCACAAATCCGTCGGAAAGCAACTGATGCAGCAACAAGTTGTATTTAGTGCTGTCAACATAACAAGCAGTTGCGGTGCGTCGGGTGTGGTTTGGGAAGGGGGGGGGGGGGACTGACACTGGGAGAACTTACAATGCCGCTTGCGTTTTTTTTCCATGATCAAAATGTTCACTTTGTCATTTGTAAAAGGTGCCTCGGAGGCAAACGGAAGGTTAAAGTAAACGTGGTCCTAATTTCAGACACCACAATGAGTGTTGTTGACAAAACTGACATTTAAATGTCAAAAAAAAAACCCACAGAGTAGAGTTAAGTGAGACTTAAAGTGTCGTTAGCCGCTAGCTAGCTAGCTAGCACGCAAACGTGCTTTTGAGGCTCTCCCAATCTGCCCCCTCCTCACTTGGGATTTTTAAAACAACACCGAGATATTCTATGAAATGTTCACGGCGTAGGCTAAGCTAGCTAGCTAACTGCATGTAGCAATGAAAGATATGTCGCTAGTAACGCGACCTAAGTAACTTTACATTTATGCTGGATGTGAACAACTCAAGTACAGTGATACCTCGGCTCACGAACGCTTTAGCTAACGAACTTTTCACTTTACGAACATAAAATTTGCGACAATATAATCTTGGCATACAAACTACTTTTCGGCGGAAGAACCAAATCAAACAAACTAGATTTCCATACCCACTTTCTTTGAGTGCAGACATGGTTTGTTATCGAGTGGAGTACTTTTGCTATTATGGGACCGAAAAAGACCCTACCATAGGCTAGTGTTAAGCCTAAGAAGACAAAGAAAAATAAAGAAAATTACGGTCGTGCAGTAGAAGGAGATCATCGAAAAACACGACCGAGGTGTGCATTTGTGTGACTTACCACTATGCTAAGTCGACCATTGCTACATGTGGCTAACGGTGTTTCCTCGTTGTCTAAGCAACGGTCTCAGGCAATAGAAGAGGTTGAAAGAGGGTATTATCGCCGAGAAAGCACGGCAACTTCACTCGGATATCATCAAGAGGCAACTACATCAACAACCCTCACAAAGGTCAATAAAACGACTTTATTATACGGTACAGTTTATTTCTTTTACTACAATACAATAGCATATTTATTATACATACAATAAGGTATATTTTGTGTAGTTTTAAGGCTTATTTAGTAGAAAATTATGTGTTATGGAGACCCGGCGTATTTAGTCAAATATTATGTTTTATGGGGACCTGGGAACATATTATTCTCATTTTAATGGTTACCTATGGGAAGTTAATGTTTGGAATACACAGTTTTTGCCGTACACGCACTTTCTGGGAACCAATTAAGTTCGTAAGCCAAGGTATCGCTGTATTTATATCCCGACTCATGACAAAAGAGGCTCTTGCGACTCCAAATTTTAGTCCGGCGGAAAATATTTTGATTCTGTTTTTGGCCAATGTCTTCAAAAGACGCCTTGAAAGACTTCAGGCTGTCCTGTTAACGCGCCAATAGTTCAGACGGCGGCGTCAACGTGGCACATGGGGACTTTCGCTGAAGGAAATTGAAAAATTTGCAGACAGAGAAAATGAAAACAACCAAGTCGGGCCTTTCGGAGCGCCGTACGCAAAACTGGAAGGAAGGGAGACTTTTTTTTAATAAGCGACTGTTGGGAGACGCGTTATGAAAAGCAGCTGGCAAAGGCTCCCCCGAGGCAGAACGTGTTTGAAACGGGCCATGTCAGCTTTCTACATCTCACTTTTGACTTGGACCTGGCTTTGGGTTTCCCAACATCTGTTTTTATCACAATAAAATGGTCCATGTGGAAAAAAAAAAAAAAAAAAAAAGATCAACAACACGGGGGTGTTTTGTTTCCCGCTCCAAATGAAGAAGTGCAGAGAAGGGACGACATGCGTGTTATGACATTCTCGTGTTATTTGGCCATCTCACGCCGCCGCTATCTTCCAATTGTGGCTAAGAAAGTCTGCTGCTCCGGCAGGGGCGAAGTGGGATGTGCAAGCAATACATATAATAATAATAATAATAATAATAATAATAATAATAATAATAATAATAATAATAATAATACAGTAAAGTCTCGTTATATCCATATTCAAGTGAGTCCGAAAAAATATAGATATAACCGGGACTATCGATATATCTGATATCGATATAACGAGACTTTACTGTAATAATAATGACGACGACGATAATAATAAAAATTATATTTCTAATAATAATATTACTACTACTACTAATAATAATAATCAGATTTCTCATAATAATAATAATCATCATCATCATATTATATAATTTTAATTATAACTACAATAATAATAATAATAATCATCATCATCATGTTAATTATTATTATTAATAATAATAATAATTATCGTTATCATAATTATAATTATTATAATAATTATAATTATAACTACAATAATAATAATAATACTCATACTACTCATACTATACTATAATATAATCCTACTACTACTACTACTGTGGAAAAATAAATAAATAAATAAATAAATATAGATAGATAGATAGATAGATAAATAAATAAATACATGAAGAAACCAAAATAAATAGATACATAAACAAATATATAATACATGTAATTATATAAATAAACACACAGAAATAAATACAGAAACAAACAAATAAATAAATAAACCAAACCAAAATAGATAGAAAAATAGATAATAATAATAATAATAATAATAATAATAATAATAATAATAATAATAATAATAATAATAATAAATGATGTGGAAAAAAACACAAATACATATATAAAGAAACCAAAATAAATACATAAATAGACAAATACATAATACATGTAATTATATAAATATACACACACAGAAATAAATACAGAAACAAACAAATAAATAAACCAAACCAAAAATATATAGAAAATTATATAATAATAATATAATAATAATAATAATAATAATAATAGTAAAATAAATACACAGACAGAAATGAATACAGGAACAAACAAATACATAAACAAGCAACTGAATACATACATAAATCAATAAATGGAAAAATAAATAAATAAATAAAAAATAAATAAATACATAATAATAATAATAATAATAATTAAATAAATACACACACAGAAATGAATACAAGAACAAACAAATAAATAAACAGAAATAAACAAGAAACTGAATAAATACATAAATCAATAGATGGAAAACTAAATAGATGGAAATAAATAAATAAATAAATAAAGAAATAAATAAATACATACATAATAATAATAATTAAATAAATACACACACAGAAATGAATACAAGAACAAACAAATAAATAAACAGAAATAAACAAGAAACTGAATAAATACATAAATCAATAGATGGAAAACTAAATAGATGGAAATAAATGTCCATAAATTTAAATAAACGAATGAACGAACGAATGAACTCACTGGTGTTGCGATGTCCATATTTTACAATGTGTTTGACTGAAGTTTTTGCCCCGCCTACTCCAAAAAGTCCCAATATAAAAAAAAAAGTCCACTTTTCAATGATGACACCATCACAAGGGATGATTGTGCAACATTTGTCTTGGGTCCGGACAATCCCCACAGTTTACAACAGCTGGTTGCACTCAATTGATGTTGGCTGGTGAGCCTTGTGACGTCAGTTCGAGCAAAGCACCAAGCCCAAGATGGCGAGCCCCGCTCACATAAAGTCTTTATAACCGCACATAAAGAGTCAGCATGCTGCCTCTCAAGTCTCATTTATCTTGACAGCGCTACCCAAAAGAGCTGACAAGTCTGGCTCATGCCAAAGGCCCGTGACAAAACTGCCGTCTTGCTTTTTTTTTTGTTTCCCACAAATTAATGATCATGTCATAGAAACAAGGTGTCACCTGAAAACATCAATGACTTAAACCCTTTCATTGATCCAGTATGTAACCTGATGACATGATAAACTGTCCACTGTATTAATCAATATGCCCCTAAATGGTAATTATGACAACAATCCTCCTTTCACAAATACATAAAAAAATAATTCATAACCAAATAAACAACTGGCGCGTGTGGCTGCCGCTGCTCACCCATAGAAAAGCTTATCCTGTGACTGTAAAGTGACCTTGAGAGGTTGGAAAGGCGCTTGTAAATGAAATGTATTATTATTATTATAGTTGTTAATAATAATAATAATAATAATAATAATAATAATAATAATAAAATAATAACAATAATAATAATATTATTATTATTAAAATAATAAGAAATAAAGAATATAAATAAAAAATTACCACAAATAAATACATGCATCCATACATAAACAATAAATAAAAAATAGAAATGTAAACAAACAGATAATAAATAAATAAATAAATAAATAAATAAATAAATAAATAAATAAGAGAATGAATGAATAAATAAATAAATAAATACACGAATAAATAAATAAAATAAATAAATAAGAGAATGAATGAATGAATCAATAAATAAACAGATAAATAAATACATCGATAAATAAAAATAATGAAAAAAACAAACAAACAAATAAATGAATAAATATATAAATAAATAAATAAATAAATAAATAAATAAATAAATAAATACATAAATAAATAAGAGAATGAATGAATGAATCAATAAATAAACAGATACAGAATAAATAAACAGATAAATAAATACATCGATAAATAAAAATAATAAATAAATAAATAAATAAATAAATAAATAAATAAATAAATAAATGGCTTGTATGAAAATGGTGATATTTTCCAAAATAATAAATAAATAAATAAATAAATAAATAAATAAGAGAATAAATAAATAAACAAATAAATAAATAAATAAATAAATAAATAAGAGAATGAATGAATGAATCAATAAATAAACAGATACAGAATAAATAAACAGATAAATAAATACATCGATAAATAAAAATAATAAAAAACAAATAAATAAATAAATAAATAAATAAATAAATACATAAATAAATAAGAGAATGAATGAATCAATAAATAAACAGATGCAGAATAAATAAACAGATAAATAAATACATCGATAAATAAAAATAATAAAAAAAACAAAACTAAAAAAAATAAATAAATAAATAGATGGCCTGTATGAAAATGATGGTATTTTCCAAAACTGGATAATAAATACAAATCATGACATGAGGAATGTCCCATCTGACCGCAACACTCACTGGTCGCCACAGTAACGTTTAAACGTTCTTTCAAAATAAGATACAGCGCAAATACAAAGTGCCTGAAAATTTTTGACTCATTTGGTTTCACATTATGCAGAGCAGGCTTAGTTCTGAGCGATCAAAAAAAGCAGATTTGAATCTCAGCCTCCATTTGTCGGACTGGACCCCGCCACAAGATGAGAGAGGCAACTAAGGGCAGGAGACAAGCTAATGGCGGAGAGATTTCCCATGGCTGACTAAACTACTCACAGCTGGCCATTGAGGGGGGGGGGGGGATCACGGATGCATCACACACTACAAAGAGGCACGATGTGGTATTTCCAACATGTTTGAGATCACCACCCCCTTTTTTTTTTGTTGTTGTTTTTGTTGGTTGGGTTGTACAACAACGCCACAACAATTCAGACCCTTTATCTGTATTCTAATGAGCTCGTTGGGCAAAAAAATATATACAGGTGTATTCTTGTATAGGTGGTCTTTGTCAAAGGTAAATTGCTCTTTTTGTATTTATTTATTTATTTATTTATTTATGCCTGTATTTATTTATGTATTTATTCATGTATGTATGTATTTGTGTATGTACTGTATTTATGTATGTATGTACAGTATGTATGTAATGCAAGTACTGCAAGTACTGTATGTATGTACTGCATGTATGTATGTACTGCATGAATGTACTGCATGAATGTACGTATGTATGTATGTATGTATTTGTTTATTTATATATTTATTTTTGTATGTATGTATTTATTTACGTATGTATTTATTCGTGTATTTATTTGTGTATGTACTGTATGTATGTACAGTATGTATGTAATGCAAGTACTGCAAGTACTGTATGTATGTACTGCATGAATGTACTGCATGAATGTACGTATGTATGTATGTATTTGTTTATTTATATATTTATTTTTGTATTTATGTATTTATTTACGTATGTATTTATTTGTGTATTTATTTGTGTATGTACTGTATGTATGTACAGTATGTATGTAATGCAAGTACTGCAAGTACTGTATGTATGTACTGCACGTATGTATGTACTGCATGAATGTACTGCATGAATGTATGTATGTATGTATTTGTTTATTTATATATTTATTTTTGTATTTATGTATTTATTTACGTATGTATTTATTCGTGTATTTATTTGTGTATGTACTGTATGTATGTATGTATGTATGTACAGTATGTATGTAATGCAAGTACTGCAAGTACTGTATGTATGTACTGCATGTATGTATGTACTGCATGAATGTATGTATGTATTTGTTTATTTATATATTTATTTTTGTATTTATGTATTTATTTACGTATGTATTTATTCGTGTATTTATTTGTGTATGTACTGTATGTATGTATGTACAGTATGCATGTACTATATGTACTGGATGTACTCTATGTACGTTTGTACTGTATGAATGTATGTACTGTATGTATGTATTTGTTTATTTATATATTTATTTTGTATGAATGGATTTATTTATGTATGCATTTATTTGTTTATGTATGCATTCATGTATGTGTGTATATACACTATGTATGTATGTATGGAAGTATGTAGGTATGTATGTATTCATTCATTCATTCATGTATTTTATTAATTTATGTATTTTTGTATTTATTCGTGCATTTATTTGTTTATTTATTTCTGCATTTCTGTATTTATTTCTGTATTTATTTATTTATTGATTGATTGATTTATTTTAAACAATGACTTCAGAGGGCAAAATAGCAAAATAAAACAGATGGATATTTTAAGGATTTTTTTTCTCCACATTTGACATTTGAGAGACTCATGACATAGCTGCGTGTTTCAAAAACAAGAATAACAATATATGTCAAAAATAACATTGGAAAATGTGAAAGAAATATATAAACAGCAACAATGATACGTTGTATTGTTTGCAAAATAGTACTCACAGAATTACCGATGTACTACATTGTACTACATTTCATTTCACTTTAGGATAGAGACAAACTGGAAATATCCAGTTTTTCCCCCGCTAAAGTTCTATGATAAAATGATTGTCGAAACAGTACCAGCATTTGCGGATAACACCATACGCCATTAAATAACACACAATGAAAAGGCTGCTGTGATTTAATTGCTGTATTGAGCTTTGTACCCCGCAGGTCATTTTCTAACACACGAGGTAATCCCACATGAAAAAGAAAAAGGGCGGAGAAAAAAAAAAAGAAAGAAAAATCTACTTTGAGTACCTGCTAATCGTAAATTTGTAATGAGGTTGTTCTTCCAAAGCATAGAAACACATCAAAGCTGCCCTTAAAACATCTCAACATGCAATTACAATTAAAACAGAGGGAATTTTCATGTGAGTGTATGTAGGGGGTTGGGGGGGGGGGGTTTACACACACACACACACACACACACACACACACACACACACATGCAGACGATCGCTTCCAAAATTTGAGATCCGCAAATGGAAAAATACCCTGCCTTGGCCCAGCGCATCTCCGTCGTTTGTGGTGAGATAATCTTTTGGGCCTGGCTGCTCGCCATCTGGAATCGAGCTGAACTGCTCATTGGTGAAGGTGAACAAACTTTGAGGCCATTTGGTTCTAATAAGTGTTTTTTTTTCCCCCGTTGGGAGTAAACTAGCTTCCATCCGCAAGAAAAATCCCCAATTCATTGCGCTGCTGTGGCTACAAAGAGGGATTATAATATACCTCGACAGACAAATCCCGAAAGGTAAAACGATAATTCCTTTTTCCACGACAACTCAAATGCTATAAGTCCTTTTAAATACAAGATAAAAAAACTGTATTATTTGTGTTCAATACAATACAATCCGTATTGATTTATAGAGCGCTTTAATAACAGCAGAAGCTGTAACAAAGCGCTTAACATGGACAAGTAGCATACACAGGAAATAAAGTAGTCACAAAGATAGTAAAAAGCACCAGGGAGTGAAACAAAGATCAAGTCGGAATCATGCTAAGTCAAATATATGTGAATTATGACGCTAACTATTAGCATGACAATGGTGTTTTCCATTTTCCATTGTAAGCTAGCATTGAGCTAAGAGACTTGTTTTTTTTTTAAATAAATATGTGATTGTCTTTGTTTTACGTTTAGTATTGATTTTTGTAGCGCTTTAACAACAGCCGAAACTGTAACAAAACGCTAATATGGACAAGTACCATACACAAGGAAAAATAAAGTAGTCACAAAGATAGTAAAAAGCACCAGGGAGTGAAACAAAGATCAAGTTGGAATCATGCTAAGTCAAATATATGTGAATGATGAAGCTAACTATTAGCATGACAATGGTGTTTTCCATTTTCCAAAGTAAGCTAGCATTGAGCTAAGAGACTTGTCTTTTTTTTACATATTGCAAGCAACAGATGCAGGCAGACACACTTGAAACTTCATTAATAGCTGGTTACCTTGCTTGTATGTTCTCTTCAAATTGTACAGATGGCTTTGTGGAGCCTGATTGATGGGATATTTTAACCTTGCAGTCTACACTCTGCCTTTGAACGGCAATGGCTTGCCTTTCCATGAATTGATAGATTTGTAACCTGACTAATAAGCTCTTCCTGTAAAGGAGGTTACCAAATCCTAAATTCCGCCCAAGGCCAGATCACCTACATACACGAGGATGACAGTTTAACAGGTTGTGTCTGTTCACCTCAGATTGACCCCAGATTTTTATGTGCTTCCATTGTGGGCCTTGTGTTCGGCCAACTAAGCTTGAAACTTTTAAATATATAATAATTTTTATTTTCTCTATTCTTTATTAGATAGAAAACGGCGTATACAGTGGCGCAAATGAATGAAAACGACTACGACTTCCTGGTGTACTACAAGTACGAGTATCAGACGGAGTAACATTGCGGGAGAAAGTCAAGAGTGGGATGTTCACAAGCGTCTCCCGTCGCAGCCAAACCACAAACAAAAACATGACATTTCGCAGATACTATTGTCACGGATGCTTCAAGATGGACGCATTTTGTTCATCCATCGGATGCCTTCTCAGCTTCTTTTATTGTATTTGTTTTATTTTTTTTAAACGCAGTCCCGTGGATTTGTGACCTTGACAGGAAGCGACAGACCAACGGTGCCAGTCGGCTTCTGTGGCTTGCGGCTTCAAATGCTTTAGCCAATTTGTGGTGTCAAAAAGAAAGACCAAATAATAGCTGGGAATAGAAGTACCAAAGAAGGCTTTTATTTTGGCGGAGCTTGAATAGAATTGAATACAAGTTGTTTTTTTTTTTTACAGTGAAAAGATGTAAACGACAGTGATAGCTCGGTTTACAAGCGCTTTAGCTAACGAACTTTTTGCCTTACGAACATTAAATTCGCAAGACTATAATCTTGGCATACAAACTAGTTTTAGGGACACACACGGAGCACCACAATGGCTGGCGGACTTATTTTCGGCGGAAGAACACCAAACCACACGGCCGGACAGCGCCACCGTGGCTGCCGGGCTAGTTTTCCACACCCCCTTTGAGTGCAGATGTGGTTTGCTATCGAGGGGAGTACTTTTGCTATTATGGGACCGAAAAAGACCCCACCACAGGCTTGTTTTAAGCCGAAGAGGACACAAAAGAAAATGACGGTCGAGCAGAAGAAGGAGATCATCGAGAAACACGAACGAGGTGTGCGTTTGTGTGACTTAGCGTTCCAGTACCAGTATGCTAAGTCGACCATTGCTACTTGTGGCTAAGGGTGTTTCTGTGTTGTCTAAGCAACGGTCTCAGGCAACAGAAGAGGTTGAAAAACTTCTGTTGATTTGGATGAACGAAAAGCAGCTAGCGGGGGAGAGTGTGAGTGAGGGTATTATCGTCGAGAAAGCACGCCAACCTCACTCGGATATCATCAAGAGGTAACTACATCAACGACCACCACAAAGGTAAATAAAACGATTTTATTATACAGTACAGTATATTTCTGTAATTACAAAACAATAGCACATTTATTATATATAAAATAAGGTATATTTTGTGTAGTTTTAAGGCTTAGAAAGTAGAAAATTATGTTTTATGGGGATTTGGGAACGGATTATTGTCATTTTTAATGGTTTCCTATGGGAAATTAATCTTTGGAAAAGACACTTTTTGCCTTACACACACACTCTCTGGGAACCAATTAAGTTTGTAAACTGAGGTATCATTGTACTGTTTTATCAACATCGCAGGGATAATACTAGCGGGCCTCAATCTGCAGTACATATGCGCCTAAAAGCTAGCAACCCCTCATTTGATGACAGTGAGGTTAAAATCTTAGCAAAAGAAAATACATGGTTTTAATGGGGAGTAAAAGAAGCTATTCTCATAAAACAGCAAAATCCTTCACTAAATCGCCCTGGCAGGGGTGAGGTATAATTTGGATCGTTATTACAACAGACTGCTTAGACCACATAGGCTTAGTTATGCTGATGAGGTGACACCAGAGCAAATGGGGAAATCAGGCCAGTCGTAGACCCCATCAGGCAGGGCAATAGAGGTAATCAATTAGGACAATAGAAGTGATCAGTGTAGCTTCAGGGAATAGTCCTCTGCTCCCCCCAGATCTAAGGCCTATCATAGCAGAGGTCTGGCAGTAGGGATATATGTATGTAGGGCCAAAGCTACCAGCAAACATTTTTAGTTTGCTGACGAAGCCTCTTGGATAAGAAGTGAAACGTCTGACACCTTCAAATTTGTACAGATGACGGCTGAAGAAACCTTTTCACCGATGGACCACTCCTGTACGACTGAAAGCTTACACAGATGTACCTCCAAGTATGTTTTGTTTCATCGATTTCACTTTTTCCTTTATTTTTTGGGAGTGGGTGTGGATAAGGGTGGGCAAATGTCATTCCCGGGGGGGCTTTAACATGCAACACGACGCTGATATGAGATTTGCTCCACAGAGGCAAGGCCACCTGTTGAGGGCACGGGGGACGGGGGGGGGGGGGATTCACCGACAGGGGCCGCCGGCCAAATATCCAGCATATCTCCAATTCTCTGATTAACATTCCTGGGCGGCTGGGGCTCATTGAGCAAAATCTGTCGGCAGGTGGGGTTCCGAGACGGGTGGATTTAGGAAACGCAATGGCAAAATAAGTAGGAGACATTTTTGACTGTGTCGTTCATCGCCGTTCATATTTAAACAGGTGAAAATTGGGGGAGGAGCCTGGTGGGGGGGCGGGGGGGGGGGTGACCTGATAAGAAATCAAAGTGAGGGGGGCATAGGAAGGCAAAATAAAAAATGTAAAAAAAAAAAGTCTACTGGTGGTCTTTTGGTGGATAGAACCCCCCCCCCCCACGCAACCCTTTTGCTGCTTTATGAAAATAGCTTCTTTTACTCCCCATTAAAACCATGTATTTTCTTTCGCTAAGATTCTAACTTCATTGTCATCAAATGAGTAGTTGCTAGCTTTTAGGTGCATATGGACTGCAGATTGAGGCCCGCTAGTATTATCCCTGCCATGTTGATAAAACAGTACATGGATACCTCAGCTTACGAACTTAATTGGTTCCCAGAAAGTGTGTGTAAGGCGGAAAATGTGTCTTTCAAACATTAATTTCTCATAGGAAACCATCAAAAATGAGAATAATCCATTTCCAGGTCCCATAAAAAAGTAATTTTCGACTAGATAAGCCTTAAAACTACACAAAATATACCTTATTTCATATATAATAAATGTGCTATTGTATTGTAATTAAAGGACAACCGACGTCTCCGGACAAGTTGTGTCCATAATTTGTAAAATGACTTCTACTGAGCTTATTTTACAAAGATTCCACCGCATATAGCTATATTTTACGTTTTAAGACTTGCGCTGAATATTCCGGAAGTCTTGTTTTTGAGTTGGTGACGAGTCCTCACGTTACGTCACCGAAGGAACGCCCCTGATCGAAAAAAGGACACATTGTAGCAGTCCTTCCATCACATCAATGCATTTGGCTGGACTTGGCTGGTCTGAAAACTTTGTGTAGCACCAAAAAGAGGCAGAAGAAAGTGACAAAGCTCTGTGTAAATTAATCAGCCTGTGGAAACGGGCTGATTAATTCCTTACACGGAGCTTTGTCACCACTTTCTGCCTTTTTGGGTGCTACATTTCTTTCCAGATGCCTCAAAATGACACGGAATAAATTCTTTAATCGATTGCAAACATGTATGCTTTCCTCTTCAGAACTATTTGAATCATATTCATAACTGGATTAGTAACAAGAAAGCATATTCTCCGAATCTGAAGCCATTGTTTTGATTCTAGAGCAAGGCAAGACGTCTTGGGGTGACACCATGAACAAGGGGGCGGGACCTTCTGAAACTGGCCACTTCCGGGTTCATTTTTTTTTTTTTTTGCAGATTTTGGACACTTTAAGTTATTTTTATTGGTGTTTTGCATTTGTCTAAAAACATCATGCTGCGTATTTTGGGTATTTTAGACGCTATAAAACGTTTTTCTGATGTCAGTTAAGAAACAAAAAAGTGATGTCGGTTGTCCTTTAAATAAACTGTACTGTCTAATAAAGTCGTAAATAAAACGACCACTGGCTGTCTTCTGGCAAAAAGAAGCGCTTTTGGTGGATAGAAACCCCCAACCCCTCCGCGGGCATTTGGAACTCCCGGTTAAGAAATCAAATGAAAGCAACAGCTGTTGTTTCCCTTTCCTCCAAACAAAGGCCAAGGAGCCACTGGAAGCTGATACACCGCTGACGTGTGTGTGTGTGTGTGTGGGGGGGGGGGGGGGGGGGGGGGGGGTCTTGTAAAATGAGTTGGGTCTCCAAGCCTTGACAATTTGTCGCCTCGGGCGCAGATCATCCGGACGGGAAGAAATCTTTTTCGAGGTGTCACGCGAAGAGAAGAAAAGACAATCAGGGGAGCGGCCAATGAATGCCTTTGGAGAGGCGATGCCACCCAAATGGACGTCAAAGCGCTCCTTTTGGGGTTTTGTCCGCATTTTCGGGCAAATGAGGGAAGTCGTATATCTTCTCTCCACAGGCAATGGCACTTGCATTATAAAACATTAACATTAAGTGTTTTATTTTGAAAATCCGACGCTGATTTCCTAGTTCATAAATCCTCCCACCACGCTGACCTGAGTGATCCCGATTGTTCAGTGGAAGGTTTGAAAAGGCTCGTTTTATGGGATGCTGCCATGGGAGCAGCTGTAATAATAATAATAATCATAATAATACATTTAATTTCTAAGCGCCTTTCAAAACTCTCAAGGAAAATTTACAGTCACAGGATTTTTTTATGTGCATGTGAGCAGTGGCAGCCATTCGCGCCAGCGTTCACTCTACCTGTAGTTTCACACACGCTTCGAAATATTGACATCCATCGCCTCACAAATGGACGTTGTGCTTTTATGTTCAAAAATTGGACCGGGGTCCAGTATTATTTATTTGTTTGTTTGTGTTTACTTATTTACTTGTTTGTTTGTTTACTTATTTACTTGTTTGTTGGTTTACTTGTTTGTTTATTTACTCATTTACTTGTTTGTTTCTTTACTTATTTACTTGTTTGTTTATTTACTTATTTACTTGCTTGTTTATTTACTTATTTTCTTGTTTGTTTTTCTACTTGGTTATTTGTTTGTTTATGTACTTATTTACTTATTTACTTGTCTGTTTGTTTACTTATTTACTTGTTTGTTTACTTATTTACTTGTTTGTTGGTTTACTTGTTTGTTTATTTACTCATTTACTTGTTTGTTTCTTTACTTATTTACTTGTTTGTTTATTTACTTATTTACTTGCTTGTTTATTTACTTATTTTCTTGTTTGTTTTCCTACTTGGTTATTTGTTTGTTTATCTACTTATTTACTTGTCTGTTTGTTTACTTATTTACTTGTTTGTTTGTTTGTTTACTTATTTACTTGTTTGTTGGTTTACTTGTTTGTTTATTACTCATTTACTTGTTTGTTTCTTTACTTATTTACTTGTTTGTTTATTTACTTATTTACTTATTTACTTGCTTGTTTATTTACTTATTTTCTTGTTTGTTTGTTTGTTTGTTTATCTACTTATTTACTTATTTACTTGTCTGTTTGTTTACTTATTTACTTGTTTGTTTGTTTACTTATTTACTTGTTTGTTGGTTTACTTATTTTCTTGTTTGTTTTTCTACTTGGTTATTTGTTTGTTTATCTACTTATTTACTTGTCTGTTTGTTTACTTATTTACTTGTTTGTTTGTTTACTTGTTTATTTACTTGTTTGTTTCTTTACTTATTTACTTGTTTGTTTATTTACTTATTTTCTTGTTTGTTTTTCTACTTGGTTATTTGTTTGTTTATCTACTTATGTACTTGTTTATTTACTTGTCTGTTTGTTTAATCATTTGCATGTTTGTTTATTTACGTATTTGTTTATCTACTTAGTTACTTGTTTGTTTATTTACTTATTTACTTGTTTATTTATTTACAGTATACAAGTATTTGTTCAACATCAATTGATTTTCACAACGTTCAATCAAGAGCATAAAGTGAGCATCAGAAATATCAATAACCGGCCACACAGATCTTGTTCCGAATCAGCAATACAACTATCAAATAAAATTTCTCCCGTGGTTGAATTGTTTTTGGATGGATTTTTACCTCAATTGGTGAAGATCATCACTCCACAGCAAGTATTTTAAACTCAACTTACTGCGTTTTGTTGCATCTGTGGAGGGAGGTTGGGTCTCCGAGAAGAAACGGCTGCTTCTAGAGCTGCTGACCCATGACTGTCTGTCGTTTGGCTGTCTGGATGATCCACAACAGACTCCTCAGTCCCGCAAAGAATTCTTCATTTATTACAATCTGGAATAAAACCATTACAAGTTAAAACTTTTTTTTCATTTTTTATGTGCGAATATACATCGTTCAAGCACACTCTCACCCAGGAAGTCAAGATGGCATAAGTTTAGAATGACAGATTATACAAATTTCAATAGATCACAAAAACTGGCTTTTAAAATACACCATGTTGCTAGCCAAAAGTCGTTTAAGGCAAGAGTTGAATTTGGTTTCAAATTTTGGGGTTTAATGCTAATGCTAACCAGAGTATGTTACCTATAGTAAGCTCTGTATTTGATACATAGCGACAATTGTTGTGCGAAGAAATGTCATGTAAGCTTTGAATCAAATGGAAATTGGTAAGAAGCTAGCATAAATTCAAAAGATAAAAAAAATTAAGTCTCGGACCCAGCGTGCAAGGCACTTTAACAAACATAATAAACACGAAAACGCCAATTTAGCTAACTGTCAGAAACATGTAGCATGCCACTAATAATGCAAAATTCCCCCTTGTTGGAATAATCTATTAGCTATTTAGATAACGAGCTAGCTATTAGCTATCTAGCTATCTCGCTAGCTATTTGAGTCAGGAAAAATATTAGCTATATAGCTATCTATTAGCTATCTAGCTAGCTTTCAATCTATTTGAGTTATTAGCTACATAGAAAATCATAATACATATGATTTATGAGCGCCATTTAAAACTATCAAGGTCACCTTACAGCCACAGGATCAGTTTTTCTGTGGGTGAGCTGCGGCAGCCACACGCGCCAGCGTTCACTCAACCTGAATGTAACTCAAATAGATAGAAAGCTAAAGTATTGAACTTGCTAGCTATCTCTCTATTTGCTATCTAGTTGGCTATCTAGCTATTACCTATCAAGCTAGCTAGCTAGTTTTCTATTTGCTATCTAGCTATCTATCTAGATATTAGCTATGTAGCTAGCTTTAAATGTATTTGAGTTATTAGCTCGATAGCAAATCATAATACATTTGATTTATAAGCGCCATTCAAAACTCTCAAGGTCACTTTACAGTCACAGGATCAGTTTTTCTGTGGGTGAGCGGCGGCAGGCACACGCGCCAGCATTCACTCAACCTGAAAGTAACTCAAATAGAGCTAGTTAGTTTTCTATTTGCTATCTAGCTGGCTAGCTATCTATTTAGCTATAAGCTATCTATTAGCTTGCAAGGTAGCTTTCTAAGACAGCAATATTCTGAGCAGCATTTCTGAAAAAGTCCCATTTTTTTCTGAGAACCTCATTAACGTGGGAGTAACCGAAGCGGCTATTTTTTTGTAGTTTGAGACGCAGCGCCATGTGTGCTTCCGCTTTCACCCACTCCCTCTTCCAAGGCAGAATTGACATCTGTTCACTTTCACTCCTGTATGTCCTGCATTACCCGCTCACCAACACACACCGAAACACACACACATACAAGCACACCTTCTGTTTCTTGTCAAGTCTTGACCCAATGCCTGCTAAAGGTACCGCCTGTCTTTTCTGTTTTTGTACGAAAACGAATATTTTGGACAAAGGACGGAGCGGTAATGCTGCAGCGTTATTGAACACCATGAAAAAAGAATTAAAAAGTCTATGAGGAGACTAAAGTCATAAGAATCGATTTAGTTGAGGAAAAAAAAGTCATTTTCCAGATCCAAGTTGTTACTCTTACCAAAGCAAAGCTGGATGTTGCATCATTTTTATGACGAATGGCCCCGATATGATTTAGTAAAGAATCACACAAGTGATGATTAGCCAAACTGTTTTATTTTTAGATTGGGGAATGGGAATACAGTAAAGTCTCGTTATATCGATATCGGATATATCGATAGTCCCGGTTATATCGATACTATTTCTATGCACGCACGGAGAAAATTACATGCAAACAGGGTCGGATATATCGATAGTCCCGGTTATATCGATATTTTTTCAGACTCCCTTGAATATCGATATAACGAGACTTTACTGTATTTGTTTTTGTACAGTAATACCTCGGTTTACAAACCCCTTGGCTTACGAACATTAAATTTATGAAAATTTTACCTTGTCATACAAACTATTTTTCGGGATACACACGCAGCTGCCACAATGAGTGCTGTGTTGTTAGCGAACGAGCCCGTTCTCCTAACAAGAAAATGGCAGTCGGCTTGTTTTGGTTCTCTATTCCCCGCCCCCCAGTCGTCGGTTAAAGCCACGTGATAGGTCAAGAACGCAGCAGTGAGGGGAGTGATTTAAATATTAAAGAGACGACAGAGAGAGAGTGACAAAATGGATAGAAAACAGTGAATTTTGGACTTGTTTCAACTTTGATAGTTTAAAAACAGAGTGTAGACTGCAAGGTTAAAATTCCCATCAATCAGGCTCCACAAATTACCCGCACAAGCCATCTGTAACAGAACACAATTGATGAAGAACTAGGTAAAATTATCGCAGAGAAAGCACCTACAAGCAATCATTCCTCAACAAGTGTTTAATGCTGAGGAAACCGGCCACTCCATGCCATCAAGCCATTAACTACCAACACAAAGTTAAATAAAACAACTTTATTATACAGTACGGTTTATTTCTTTAATTATAATACCAAAGCACATTTATTATACATAAAATAAGGTATATTTTGTGTAGTTTTAAGGCTTATTTAGTTGAAAATTTGGTTTTATGGGGACCTGGAAACGGATTATTCTCATTTTTAATGGTTTCTAATGGGAACTAAATGTTTGGCAGACAAACTTTTTGCCTTACACACACTTTTTGGGAACCAATTAAGTTCGTAAGCTGAGGTATCACTGTATTTTATCTTTTTTTAAACACATGTGTGATTTTGAATGTTTTTTTTTCCCACACTGCCACATGGCACTCTGACTGCAAAGTGCCACACCTACAAAATCGAAGCCCTTTCCGCCCCCCCCCCCCCCCCCAAAAAAAAAAAAAGAAGACAGGGGAGGCACAGACATGTGCAAACCGTGCCTCTTCATTGTGAGCGCAAGCACAAAGAAGGCCTTTATTGATGACCCTGAATCAGCGAGTCTTGCTTTGGGCTGCTTTACTAAACTGTACCATTGTGCGGCCCTTTTTTTGGAGCTAAAAGTAGAGATTATTCATTATGTGTTTAGCTCATGTCTGATGCATCATAGTTTTTTTTTTTTTTTTGAGACACTGAGACTCGTAATTAAGGAAACAAAAAGAATGGAATTATTCTTGTTTAAAACATAAACAATCACCCATTTTGTTTGTTTTTCTTTTCATGGTGAAAACTGTTTTTGTGATCATTTTATAATAATAATAATAATAATAATACATTTCATTTATAAGCGCCTTTCAAAACTCTCAAGGTGACTTTACAGTCACAGGATCAGTTTTTCTGTGGGTGAGCAGCGGCAGCCACACGCGCTAGCGTTCACTCAATCCGGAAAGTAACTCAAATAGATAGAAAGCGAGCTAGCTAGCTTACAAATACAGTAATAATAATATATTTGATTTAGAAGCGCCTTTCAAAACTCAAGGACACTTTACAGTCACAGCATATTTTTTTCTGCGGGTGAGCAGTGGCAGTCACACGTACCAGCGTTCACTCACCCCGGAAGTAACTCAAATAGATGGAAAGCTAGCTAGCTACCTAGCTAATAGATCGAGAAATAATAATACATTTCATTTATAAGTGCCTTTCAAAACTCTCAAGGACACTTTACAGTCACAGCATATTTTTTTCTGCAGGTGAGCAGCGGCAGCCACACGCGCTCATAAAATGTCAATATTATTTGCTATTTTTGCTAGCGTCGGAGCTGTCCAACCTGAATGATCTATCCATCTATTCTTGAAAAGCCCGTCTTGAAAATGACTAACAGTAAATCTCCAACCAAATCCATTTCTTCTTGCCAGCTAGATAGCTAATAGATAGCTAATAGTAGGTACTATAATCAATAAAATACAATCACAAATAGAATACAACAAATAAAATACAGTTATAAATAGAAACAAGAGAAAGAGCTACACAGAAAATGCGATTTTAGCCAGACAGAATCTACTAACGTGTTTGTTGACATCAAGCACGCGTTTTCCCTCGGCCCGATTGGACTTGAAACAGAAACGTCCTCTCAAGAGGTGAAGTGCAGCCCGCCGGCGGCCTTCACCCTGCCATGTGTTTGCTCTTGGGATTTCACTTGAAGATGTTTACAAATGCCACCGCAGGAGAACACAACAGGAAAGAAAGTGACCTCGAGCGGCCCACTGAATGGACTCCAGCTTAAAGAGATCAGGGGCTAATCTGTTGAATACACAGATCACTTACAATCGCTTTCACATTGTTGTTTAGTTTAGTTTTTTTTGTTTTAATTCGACGTAGTCAGGCAAGTGAAATTCAGAATCAGTGTAGTTTTCCGGGTATGTATGTTTTAACTCAGTGAACGAATGGATTGTGACATGAATTGGGTGGCGAAGCGGCCAATAAAAAACAATACTGAATCAGAATTTCCACACGTGTAATGTCGGAAAGTTACGTAAGCAATTCCCCCGCGTGTAATTACGTGTGTATGGGAATATTTGGCTAGCTAATGAACTAGCTTTGAAGTAGCCATGAACTAGCTAATGAAGTCAACTCTAAAGCAATCAGTCAATAAAACGCAGAAAGTCCATGTAAATAAAAAATTTAAAAAAGGTAGTTTTTGGACGAGGCTAGTTAAGCACAATGGAGATGCGCTAACCGCTATGCTAATATACCGTAATAAAAAACAAACAATCACAAAAAAAAACCATCATCTATGGTCAATGCCGCCATCCTGTCAACAAACTCGCTTAACTGGGACGAGGCTAGTTCAGCACAGTGGAGATGCGCTAACCGCTATGCTAATATGTAAAAAAATATATATATACATGTAGTCTCTGATGCCATCCTGTCAACAAACTAGCTTAACTAGGACGAGGCTAGTTCAGCACAATGGAGTTGTACTAACTGCTATGCTAATATCCCGTAAAAGACAACAACACCATAATTGTTGTTCTCTGATGCAATCCTGTCAAGAAACTAGCTTAACTAGGATGAGGCTAGTTCAGCACAATGGATATATGCTAACTGCTATGCTAATATCCCGTAAAAAAACAACAACACCATAATTGTTGTTCTCTGATGCCATCCTGTCAACAAACTAGCTTAAATAGGACGAGGCCAGTTCAGCACAATGGATATATGCTAACTGCTATGCTAATATCCCGTAAAAACAAAACAAAACAAAACATAATCTTTGGTCTCTGATGCCATCCTGTCAACAAACTAGCTTAAATAGGACGAGGCTAGTTCAGCACAATGGATATATGCTAACTGCTATGCTAATATCCCGTAAAAACAAAACAAAACAATCTTTGGTCTCTGATGCCATCCTGTCAACAAACTAGCTTAACTAGGACGAGGCTAGTTCAGCACAATGGAGTTGTGCTAACCGCTAGGCTAATATCCCATAAAAAACAGCATCTTTGGTCTCTGATGTTATCCTGCCAACAAAGTAGCTTAACTAGGACGAGGCTAGTTCAGCACAATGGAGTTGTGCTAAACGCTAGGCTAATATCCCATAAAAAACAGCATCTTTGGTCTCTGATGTCATCCTGCCAACAAAGTAGCTTAACTAGGACGAGGCTAGTTCAGCACAATGGAGTTGTGCTAACCGCTAGGCTAATATCCCATAAAAAACAGCATCTTTGGTCTCTGATGTTATCCTGCCAACAAAGTAGCTTAACTAGGACGAGGCTAGTTCAGCACAATGGAGTTGTGCTAAACGCTAGGCTAATATCCCATAAAAAACAGCATCTTTGGTCTCTGATGTCATCCTGCCAACAAAGTAGCTTAACTAGGACGAGGCTAGTTCAGCACAATGGAGTTGTGCTAACCGCTAGGCTAATATCCCATAAAAAAACAGCATCTTTGGTCTCTGATGTCATCCTGCCAACAAAGTAGCTTAACTAGGACGAGGCTAGTTCAGCACAATGGAGTTGTGCTAACCGCTAGGCTAATATCCCATAAAAAAACAGCATCTTTGGTCTCTGATGTCATCCTGCCAACAAAGTAGCTTAACTAGGACGGGGCTAGTTCAGCACAATGGAGTTGTGCTAACCGCTAGGCTAATATCCCATAAAAAACAGCATCTTTGGTCTCTGATGTCATCCTGCCAACAAAGTAGCTTAACTAGGACGAGGCTAGTTCAGCACAATGGAGTTATGCTAACCACTAGGCTAATATCCCTTCATGTCAAGCTACCAGCTAGCTTACACTTTGGTATCTCGACTCCATTAGACTCACATTATGAATACTATTCTCAATCTAGATCACAACATCATTGTAACGGTGTTATGTTTAGCATTAGCCAAAACAGCCAAACCAGCACAGCAAAGCCAACCGATTCGGAATCAAACACGCTAGCTGCTCGCCAAACGCTTCAAAGCCATAAATGTGAATACACGTGCTATTATGCTATTAAACATTTAAAAAGATACGCCAGTCAAAGTAACTCACACCCCCAGCTCCCCCCAAAGGGACTTAACGTAGCTCCGTGTTAGCATTCAAAGCGTCTTCTGTCCCACGCCTGCCTTTTCATTAATTACTTTGAAGGCTACCGTTTGTGTTTGGCTTAACAAAGCCGCCCGAGCTCGCACGGCATAGCCAACATATTTATGACCTACAGTGTGTGCAAGAGGCCGGCCTGCGTGAGCCCACGCTCTTGCCTGCGCCGGCGCTCACACAGGCAGCATAAAAGAAGGAAATGAATGTGTGAAGGATGAATGCGTGGCCCGAGGGGTCAGCTTAATGGAGTGAGACCCTGGCCCCTATTGACTTCCACAGCCAAACTATTAACTCCCCGCGACTCCCGAGCTATGGCCTCATTATTCATTTTGGGGGGAGGGGGGGGGGGGGGAGTGAAAGCACATTTGCATTTACATATTTAAGTTTGCTAACTTGAAAAGTCTGGTGGCATTGGAAATCTGGATTCAAGATTTTCGGAGAACGGAAAATAGTTTGCGGGAAACCACGTACAGTGATACCTTGGCTTACGAACTTAATTGGTTCCCAGACAGAGTGTGTAAGGCGAAAAGTGTGGATCCCAAAAATTAATTTCCCATAGGTAACCATTAAAATGAAAATAATCCGTTGCCAGGTCCCCATAAAACATAATTTTCTACTTTCTAATTTTCTAAACCTTGAAGGACAACCGATGCCTCTGGACAAGTTGTGTCCATATTTTGTAAAATCACTTCAAATGACTTCTACTGAGCGTATTTTACAAAGATTCCACAGCATATAGCTATATTTTACGTTTTAAGACTCGCGCTGAATATTCAGGAAGTCTTATTTTCGAGTTGATGACGATCCCCTACGTGACGTCACGTCTGGAACGCCCCTGACCGAGAAAGCAACACACAATGCATTTTGGGTACTTTGTTTGGTCTGAAAACTTTGTGTTGATCTGTGTTGATGGCGAAATTTGAAGGAAAAAAACAAATAACGCGATGGTGAATCGTTGTATGTTTCACCAAGACTACTATTTGATACTAGTTGACACAAATTCCCAGCAGACAAATCAGCCCATTTCCAACAGAGTTTGGGCGCCATCTTGTGCATTTTCTGGGACGCTACATTGGAGTCCTGACGGCTCGAATTGATACAGGAGGACTTCTTTAATCGATTGCGAACATGTATGCTTTCCTCTTCAGAACTATTTGAATCATATTCATTATCTGGATGAGTAACAAGAAAGCATCTTAATGTTAAGCAGATTCCTTACTTACAGACAGTGTATTGTCGGTGTTCAAATACCTGACATGTTTCGGCGACTACTTCCGCCTTGGCTGCTTAACATTAGTTATCAAGTAGACAGGATGAATTTAGTACAACGAAGAAAGCATCTTCTCCGAATCTGAAGCCATTGTTTTGATTCTAGAGCAAGGCAAGACGTCCTGCCGTGACGTCACGAAAAAGGGGGCGGGACCTTCTGAAACTCGCAATTTCCGGGGTCATTTTGAAGTAGTTTTGGGACACTTTCAGTAATTTTTATTGGTGTTTTGCATTTGACTAAAAATATCAGCCTGCCTGTTTTGGGAATTTTAGATGCTATCAAACGTTTTTCTGATGTCAGTTAGGAAACACAAAAAAATGGTGTCGTTTGTCCTTTAAAGGGGGTGTGTTTTGTTTCCTCCAACCCGGGAAGCCCAAAGCCTAGCCTAACCCTCACCCCCTTTTTTTGGGGGGCGAGAGGCCCTCGCGTTTCAAGGAATACGATGGGTGGGAGTAGGAGATAATGGCTGTAGGGGTGCGGGGGATAAGAGAAAGAAGACAGAGAGAGGAAAACACAAAACTTGCTGACACGGGGCATAACTTAATTTCCACGGTAGGGGGACAGCTGTGCGGTGTAATCTGCCATGGCAGCCCATTCACACTTCAATGGCGGGCTTGACCCGCCAAGGAAAACTGGAAGCGCAGCCAGCTCATTCCCACTGAAGGAGGTGCTGACCGGGCCACCATTTTATGGGCTTGTCTTAAAGAAACATACCCCCTCTCGCTTGTTATTGATGACACCTTCCCCAACCCACACCCCCTTGAAACACACTCGCACACATCAGCGGAAGATGGTGGAATTTCTTAACAACTATGACGTCTCAAGAGAAATATGTATGAATATCACATTATGCTTTTAACAAAGCTATTTTGAACCACTCCGATTGTTACTAATTAGTCATGTGATGGCTTGAAGGTATGAATTTTATAATAAAAAAAAAAACATGTATCTCAAATCATCTTTCCCCATTGAAATGAATGGAAATGGGATGAATCTGGGGGAAAAAATAGTTGTTTTGTGCCTTATAAAGACATCTATATATACACTAAATATAGAAAAAAATATCTATATATAATACTACCCCGGTTTACGAACCCCTTGGCTAACGAACGTTTTGGTTTACAAACATTAAATTTATGAAGATTTTACCTTGGCATAAGAACTATTTTTCGGGGTACACAGCTACCCAGAAAGGGGTACACAGCTACCCAGAACATAATTGATGAGGAACTAGGTAAAATTATCGCAGAGAAAGAACTGACAAGGGATCATTCCTCAAGATGGTGAAAGAAGAAGGCTTCGTTCATCATCAAGTGTTCAATCCATTCCATCAAGCTATCAACGACCATCACAAAGGTTAATAAAACGACTTTATTATACAGTACAGTTTATTTCTTTAATTATAATACCATAGCACATTTAATATACATAAAATAAGGTATATTTTGTGTAGTTTTAAGGCTTAGAAAATTAGAAAGTCGAAAATTATGTTTTATGGGGACCTGGGAACGGATTATTCTCATTTTAATGGTTTCCTATGGGAAATTATTTTTTGGGATACACACCTTTCGCCTTACACGTGCCGTCTGGGAACCAATTAAGTTCGTAAGCCAATGTATCACTGTATACTAAATATAGAAAAAATATCTATATACACTAAATATCTATATATACGAAATATAGAAAAAAATATACACTATAGAAAAAAATATATACAGTAAAGTCTCGTTATATCGATATCGGATATATCGATAGTCCCGGTTATATCGATACTATTTCTATGCACGCACGGAGAAAATTACATGCAAACAGGGTCGGATATATCGATAGTCCCGGTTATATCGATATTTTTTCGGACTCCCTTGAATATCGATATAACGAGACTTTACTGTACTAAATAAAGAAAAAATAAATACACTAAATATAGAAAAAAATATACACTATAGAAAAAATATATATACTAAATACTGTATAGAAAATATATACATATACTAAATATAGAAAAAATATATAGATACAAAATCTAAACAAAATATAGATATGTATACTAGTTAGTTCAAATAGTATTCAGAACACAACACTTTTCCTGCATTTTCCTATGTTGCAAAAAGGAATAAACTCATCTTTTTTCCCCCTCAAAATTCTGTCTGCGTCCATCTAGTTGGACGGCTGCTCGGCGTGTGGCCCCCTTTACTGGTGTTTTGTTTATCTGCGGGTTGAACTGTTTGCCTTGTGGTCAAAGTAAAAGCAAAACACTGCAGCGGCTCCTCTGGAATGACGTATGCGAACATGCTGGGAATGTCCCCCTGAACTCCAGAAGCCCCCACAAGCAAACAAAAACCTCATTTACATTTGAGAGACAAATGTATAGGGAAGATCATTTGAGCGGTTTGTGGAAGGCTCTTTTTTTGTACCCGGGACACAAAGTGCGATTTTTTTAAATAATAATAATAATACATTTCATTCTAAGCGCCTTTCAAAGCTTTCAAGGACACTTTACAGTCACAGACAAGCATATAATATAATATAAATAACTTATCCCATAATAGACAAGCATAGGTACTATAATAAATAAAATACAATCACAAAATAAAATACAATAAATAAAATACAGATATAACTCGAAACAAGAGAAAGAGCTACACAGAAAATGCGATTTTAAAGGACAACCGACATCACTTTTTTTTTCTTAACTGACATCAGAAAAACGTTTTATAGCATCTAAAATACCCAAAGTATGATATTTTTCGTCAAATGCAAAACACCAATACAAATGACTTAGTGTCCAAAATCGGCAAAAAAAAAATAACCCGGAAGTGACCAGTTTCAGAAGGTCACGCCCCCTTGTTCGTGATGTCACCCCAAGACGTCTTGCCTTGCTGGAGAATCAAAACAATGGCTTCAGGTTTGGAGAATATGCTTTCTTGTTACTAATCCAGTTATGAACATGATTCAAATAGTTCTGAAGAGGAAAGCATACATGTTTGCAATCGATTAAAGAATTTATTCCGTGTCATTTTGAGGCATCTGGAAAGAAATGTAGCACCCAAAAAAGGCAGAAAATGGCGACAAAGCTGTGTAAAGAATTAATCAGCCCGTTTCCACAGGCTGATTAATTCCTTACATGGAGCTTTGTCACCCTCTTCTGCCTCTTTTTAGTCCTACACAAAGTTTTCAGCCCAAAGTACAGCAAAATACATTGACGTGATGGAAGGACTGCTACAATGTGTCCTTTTTTCAGTCAGGGGCGTTCCTTCAGTGACGTAGGGTGAGGACTCGTCACCAACTCAAAAACAAGACTTCCGGAATATTCAGCGCGAGTCTTAAAACGTAAAATATAGCTATATGCGGTGGAATCTTTGTAAAATACGCTCAGTAGAAGTCATTTGAAGCCATTTTACAAGTGATGGACACAACTTGTCCGAAGACGTCAGTTGTCCTTTAAATAGGTGGGATTTGAGATGGGATTTAAAGGTGGGAATAGATAGCCAGCTAGATAGCGAGCCAGCCAACTAATAGATAGCCAGCCAGCCAACTAATAGACAGCAAATAGATAGCTAGCTAGGTAGCCAGCTAGATAGATAGCTAGGTAGCCAGCTAGGTAGCTATCTATTAGCCAGATAAATAACATACATAAGAGAGTACCACACCAGTGTACATTTGGCTGGAAGAACTATCTAGCTAGCTAGCGAATAGGTACAGTAAAGTCTCGTTATATCGATATTCAAGGGAGTCCGAAAAAATATCGCTATAACCGGGACTATCGATATATCCGACCCTGTTTGCATGTAATTTTCTCCGTGCGTGCATAGAAATAGTATCGATATAACCGGGACTATCGATATATCCGATATCGATCTAACGAGACTTTACTGTATCTATTAAATAAATTTGTTAATGGCAGCGATTGAGTTAAGAATAACAACAATATGAGGGCCACCTTTAAAAACAAGTAGCGCGCTAGCCCCTTTGAGCCTCCCTCTTGTGTGCAACGCTCCACGGCGGACATTTTTTTTTTTCTCCCTAACAGGGAATATTACAAATGGCTGCCACCACCCGTCAGGTAGCAAAGCGTTCCTCCTGGTGACAGTGGGATTAGTGCCGCGGGTTTTGTCTCAGGACCCGAGGAGTGGGCCTGCGACTCGGGTAACTGGATTACAGGCCTTTTTGCTCATTTCAAAGGCTTGCCAACCCAGCAGTGGTCTTGCGTGATGGAATCAAAGTGGCAGCTGAAATAAAAGGAAGGAAAAACAACAAGGGTCGCTAAAAAGTACTCCTTGCAATACCGGCAGGAACAGTCGATGGGTTTTTTGCTTACTTCCAGATAGTCGTGGTGGGATATGTACAATGAGTAGCGTATTTTCCGGTGTATACCAGAGTATAAGGTGCACCCCTATTGAATGGTGTATTTTCAAACTTTTTCCATATACAGTAAAGTCTTGTTATATCGATATCGGATATATCGATAGTCCCGGTTATATCGATACTACAGTAAAGTCTCGTTATATCGATATCGGATATATCGATAGTCTCGGTTATATCGATACTATTTATATGCACGCACGGAGAAAATTACATGCAAACAGGGTTGGATATATCGATAGTCCCGGTTATATCGATATTTTTTCAGACTCCCTTGAATATCGATATAACGAGACTTTACTGTATTTCTATGCACGCACGGAGAAAATTACATGCAAACAGGGTCGGATATATCGATAGTCCCGGTTATATCGATATTTTTTCGGACTCCCTTGAATATCGATATAACGACACTTTACTGTATAAGTCAAAGTCAACTTTATTGTCAAATATGCTAATATGCATGACATACAGCACAGATGAAATTACCGTCCTCTCGGACCCAGCATGCAAGGCACTTGTAATGACTTTAACAAACATAATAAACACGAAAACGTGAATTTGCCGGGAGAGGGAGCCGGCGCACCAGACTATTAGGTAAGCCTTCAAAGAATGAAAAAAAAAATCCAAATACAGCTTACAAACGCTTTAGCTAACAAACTGTTCGCTACATGAACATAAAATTCACGACAATAGAATCTTGGCATACGAACTAGTTTTCGGCGGACGAACCAAACCACACAGTGCCCAGACAGAGTGTGTAAGGCGGAAAGTGTGTATCCCAAAAATTAATTTCCTATCGGAAACCATTAAAATGAGAACAATCCGTTCCCAGGTCCTCATAAAACATAATTTTCTACTTTCTAATTTTGTCAGCCTTAAAACTACACAAAATATACCTTATTTTATGTATAATAAATGTGATTTGGTATTATAATTAAAGAAATACACTGTACAGTATAATAAAGTCATTTTATTGACCCATGTTGAGGGTCGTTGATGGCCGGTTTCATCAGCATTAAACACTTGAGGAACGTAGCCTTCCTCTTTCACCATATTGAGGAAGAATCCGTTGTAGGTGCTTTCTCTGCGATAATTTTACCTAGTTCCTCATCAATTGTGTTCCGTTTAGCTGGTTTGATCGCTTTTTGCATCAAGTGTACAGATGGCTTGCGCAGGTTATTTGTGGAGCCTGATTGATGGGAATTTTAACCTTGCAGTCTACACTCTGCCTTTGAACTATCAAAGTTGAAACTCTCACTGTCGTCTGCCTGTCTTTTTAATGTTTGAACCACCTCCCCTCACTGCTGCGTTCTTGACCAATCACGTGGCTTTAACCAACGACTGGGGGCGGGGAATAAAGGACCAAAACAAGCACGCTGCCATTTTCTTTTTAGGAGAACGGGCTCGTCCGTGAACGCCACATCACTCATTGTGGCAGCTCCGTGTGTATCCCGAAAAATAGTTTGTATGCCAAGGTAAAATGTTCATAAATTTAACATTCGTAAACCGAAAAGTTCGTAAGCCAAGGGGTTCGTAAACCGAGGTATCACTGTATTACCACTGCTAGTATTACAATCCAAAATCCCAGGAAACCGGGACAAAACAGTCCTCATCCGGACAATCCTCCATGTCCGTGAGCAGGAAGCACACTAGGAGTCAAGTCGAAGCTCATTCCGCCCTACAACTGTGGTAACTTTAGCGGATTATTTCCAAATCCTTTCAAATGAACTTTCCATCCCGACAGCCGCCTCCTCCCTCGTCCTCCTCCTCTTCCTCCGTCCAGGTCTCAGCCATTCCAACTGTCCAAGCTTTTCGACATCACTTTTTTGCACATAAGCCTTTACGGAGACGCGGTCCAAAAAAACACTGTGAGAAAGATGGCTAACCGCACGCTTCAAGGCAGCGCCGGCGGAAACGGCGAGGACGAACGATGGTTGCGCCGACATTTGTTTGGATGATTCTCAATGGGGGCGGGAATGGGAGGGGTGAAAATAGAAGTCATTTATTCCAGGATTGTATATAAGTCATCAACATAAATCTTTATAAATTGGGCCTGTTTAAACTCATTCACTGCCATTCCTGAATTTATTTGGGTATTAAAAAGTGCATAAGAATGCAGCATAAGAAATCCGAATCAGAATCAGAATCATCTTTATTGCCAAGTATGTAGAACACACAAGGAATTTGTTTCCGGTAGAACACGCTGCACTAGTATCGTCGTCAAAAAAAAAACTGCTAAGTGGCACTATACAGTTCCAAATCTTAGACTCTCTTCTTTCATCAGAAAGTTACAGTAAAGTCTCGTTATATCGATATTCAAGGGAGTCCGAAAAAATATCGATATAACCGGGACTATCGATATATCCGACCCTGTTTGCATGTAATTTTCTCCGTGCGTGCATAGAAATAGTATCGATATAACCGGGACTATCGATATATCCGCTATCGATATAACGAGACTTTACTGTAATTCCTAAATTATATGGGTCTGGAGCTATATGAGCGTGAAATGCGGGTAGTTGTCCAAAATACAATTCAATACTCTGTGTCTTTGTTTTGTCATATTGTCTCTATGCTGTCATATTATTTGTTATTGAGTTTTTTTTTGTTCTTTTGACTTCAAGACGGCGCCGCGAGAGTGGCTGCCTTTCCAGCAGCTCATGTATTTCATTTTTCTACTTTCATTCCTTTCATCACTTTGCTGCTGTGAAATGTAAATTTCTCCACTGTGAGACTAATAAAGGCATATCCAATCCAATCCAATCCAATCCAATCCATATTGGTTTATAGAGCGCTTTAACAACAGTTGAAGCTGGACAGGAATCAGCGGCTAACATGGGAAAAAAAAAGGGAAATGCAACCCACTTGTGGAAAATAAAAAAGAAAACATTGCCAGAGGCCATGACCAGCGCTTTATCGGCATCTTAGCATGAACAAACAAAGCCTGAACACATTAGATACTGGCGCTCTACGTCATATTTACTGTGACTGAGAAAGATTGTGCGACTTGACTGGACTTGCTTGATCAACAACACCCCAACTGTCCGCACCAGCCCCCATTTTGACAGTACATAACTTGCTTAAGACCTGAAAGTGTCAACTTAAGACATGCACATCTGTGACTTATTACACCCGCTTCTGCTCACATGTGACATTATGCTTGACCGTTCGCGAATCAACCCCACCCTTAAAAAAAAAATGCAATTCAAATTTCATATTTGTATTCGACGTGCCAGGAATGATTTCTGAAGATGCAAAAACAGACGATCTGATCTTAAACGCATGATCGACTCAAACGACTCAAAACGCATGATCGACTGTGGACATTGAGTGAGTTTAAAGGACAACCGACGCCTCCGGATAAGTTGTGTCCATAGTTTGTAAAATGACTTCAAATGACTTCTACTGAGCGTATTTTACAAAGATTCCACCGCATATAGCTATATTTTACGTTTTAAGACTCGCACTGAATATTCAGGAAGTCTTATTTTCGAGTTGGTGACGATCCCCTATGTGACGTCACAGAGGGAACGCCCCTGACCGAGAAAGCGACACACAGCTTCTTCCTCCAAGCCATTAACTCTTTGAACTCTTTCAACAGTAGCCAAAATGGAACTGTATAGTGCCACTTAGCAGTTTTTTTTTTTACGACGATACTAGTGCAGCGTGTTCTACTGGAAACAAATTCCTTGTGTGTTCTACATACTCGGCAATAAAGATGATTCTGATCTGACAATGCATTTTGGGTACTTTGTTTAGTCTGAAATAATCGTGTTGATCTGTTTTGATGGCAAAATTAGAAGGAAAACACATAAATTACGCGGTGGTGAATCGTGTGGTGTGTTGCACCAAGACTACTATTTGATAGTAGTTGACACAAATTCCCAGCAGACAAATCAGCCCATTTCCAATGGAGTTTGGGCGCCATCTTGTGCATTTTCTGGGCCCTACATTGGAGTCCTGATGGCTCGAATTGATACGGAAGGCCTTCTTTAATCGATTGCAAACATGTATGCTTTCCTCTTCAGAACTATTTAAATCATATTCATAACTGGATGAGTAACAAGAAAGCATCTTCTCCGAATCTGAAGCCATTGTTTTGATTCTAGAGCAAGGCAAGACGTCCTGGCGTGACGTCACGAACAAGGGGGCGGGACTTTCTGAATCTCGCCATTTCAGAGTGCATTATGTGGCAGTTTTGGAACACTTTAAGTCATTTTTATTGGTGTTTTGCATTTGACTAAAAATATCAGTCTGTGCGTTTTGGATGTTTTAGATGCTATAAAACGTTTTTCTGATGTCAGTTAGGAAACAAAAAATGGTGTTGGTTGTCCTTTAAGAGAACTGGAACATTTTGGAGTTCTGGAAAGGTGGAGTGTGGAAAGAGGGGGGGTTAAAAACTCCTGCTGAGATCACATTCCACGTCAGTTTTTCATTTACCTCAGCGAGGGGGGAAAGAAACGTCACCCCAAACAGATGCCAAGATTTTAAGTGAAAACACTGCAAGGGAGAAAAAAAAGTGGGGCTAAGGTTAAACATTCCATGTGGTCGAGCAACAAAGTCGTCGGTCGTCATTATTTTTTTGCTTTGTCCTCGGGGCTAACTTATTGAGACGGAATCCAAACGAAAACACGGATTTGGGGATGGGATCGCCGGACAAAATGGTCGCGGGGATTATTCCGGGTTTTTATTAGAAGCAGGCCGCATGTGGCTTCCAAACGCGGTATCGTTGGTAAGAGAGACCACGGTGATTTTGTAAATATTGTCCTCTGATAGTGCGCTTAAAGTGGGGGGGGGGGGAGATCGGGGTTTTGAAGAGTGCTTGGTAGAGTGAAAAAACTTTTACAAGGAGCAAAAAATATCTATATACGAACCCCTTGGTTTTATGAACTTTTCGGTTTACAAACGTTATATTTGTGAAAATTTTACCTTGGCATACAAACTATTTTTCGGGATACACACGGAGCTGCCACAATGAGTGATGTGTCGTTCGCGAACGAGCCCGCTCTAACAACAATTATTCCCCGCCCCCAGTCATCAGTTAAAGCCACGTGATTGGTCAAGAACAGAGCAGTGGGGGGGGGGAGGGTTAAACATTAAATATACAGGCAGACGACAGAAACAGAGTGACAAAATGGATAGAAAACAGTGAAATTTGGACTCATTTCAACTTTGATAGTTCAAAGGCAGAGTGTAGACTGCAAGGTTAAAATATCCCATCAATCTGGCTCCACAAACAACCCGCACAAGCCATCTGTACACTTGATGCAAAAAGATATCAACCCAGCTACACAGAACACAATTGATGAGGAACTAGGTAAAATTATGGCAGCGAAAGCACCTACAAGGGATCATTCCTCAAAATGGTTGCAAATCGATTATTTTAGTTCAGATGGTGACCAGAGGGCCCTAAGTGAAAACTCTTGCATCTTGCGCAACGAACTGCAAGTGTATTTCCATTTTCATGACAAGAAACTAGAACTGCTTCATGTCACAAAGAAGGTACAGAAAGTGCTGAAGAAGGAATGACTCTGTCTTTTTGTTGTCATATTATTTGTTATTTTGTTTTTTTTTTAACTTCAAGATGGCGCCGCGAGAGTGGCTGTATAACAATATAAACGTTTAGATTGTTCAATCACGATTCATAAAAAAGCAGACGTGTCTGGTTGAGATGCGGACTGTTATCCTCATGTAGCACTACAATCTGAGAAGATGTTTTACTATTGTTGAATAAAGATAAACAAAGCAGTCGTATTTGGTGAGGCGCTTCCTCGCGTAGAAAAAAAAAACAGTTTTCCGAACGGATTACTTTTTTTTACATTGATTAGAATGGAAAGCGTTGTTTTGGTTTTTGAACAAATCGGTTTTTGAACCGGTTTCTGGAACGAATTATGGTCGAAGAACCGATGTATTACTGTATTGTATTTTGTACAGCCACCCGTATTTCAAGCACATATAACTCCAGACCCATATAACTTAGGAATTAACTTTTTTTTTTTCTGATGAAAGAAGAGAGTATAAAGTTTCTTACGCTGCATTGAATGTCTATGTAGTCCTAAAACTCAATATATTGTGTATATTGTGTACATTTCTCCACTGCGAGACGAATAAGCCATTAACTCTTTGAACTCTTTCAACAGTAGCCAAAATGGAACTGTATAGTGCCACTTAGCATTTTTTTTTCACAACGATACTAGTGCAGCGTGTTCTACCGGAAACAAATTCCTTGTGTGTCCTACATACTTGGCAATAAAGATGATTCTGATTCTGATTCTGATAAAAGCCCATCCAATCCAATGTAAGAACTCGTCCGGTTTTGGAAGGTTTTTTCCTTTTTCCACATTCAAATTTTTACACCCTTGCCTATTATTACGTGCGTGCTGTGCTTTTTGTCACTTTTTTTTCACTCCCTCGGCCTGAGTGTGAGAGGCAAAAGAAAGACGAAGAGGAGGAGGAGGAGGATTGAGGAGGAGGGGGGAGGACATGCTGGGCTACTGAGCTTTTCTCCGGCTGCATCACTGCACGGCGGACTGCGCGCCCGATACGGCACCACGGCGGTGGAAACTTGATGCGAGGGGACTTTTTCACAGACGCGATATTGGCGGAAGATAAAGAACACTTTGCTGACGAAGACGGTTTTGTCTCACCGAGGCAGAATTACTCATGAAAAAAAAATAATAATAATTTGACCCAAAAAAAAAAAAAAATGTGTCTTGCCAGGATTGCTGAGGCAAGTCCGTTCCCACATGCTTCCCTGCCGCTCGCCTCTCCAGAGGTGTCAAGCCGCTCTGAAAGAATGAAGTGCCTCGCTATTGTGCCGCTCAACTATTATGTGCTTAACATTTCCATGACAAAGATGCCACTCGACTTCTCCTCCATCCATTCAGTTGGAGGGCCCTCAACCCCCCACTCCTGATTTTGACCCCCCCACCGTCCACCTTCTAAATAAAGCATCTTGCTGAAAATCATTGACACCAACGAACAACTGCATGTCATTTTTAGGTTACATCAAAACACGGGTTTTCATGTTTCATATCTCACAAAAATGATTAGCGGTAAATTATTGTGGTAGGAAACAGATCAGTATAATAATAATAATAATAATATAATAACAATCAGTAATAACAATAATATCAACAATAATAACAACAATCATCGTCATCATCATCATCATAATAATAACAACAACAAGAACAACTATAACAATAATAATGACAATAATAATAACTAATATATTATTATTATTCAATATTTATGGTCACTTTCTGAGTTGTCTATCTGCAATATATTCAATATTTATGTAAAGTGTCCTTGAGTTTTGAAAGATGCCTATATTATTATTATTGTTACCATGATCATGATTATGATGATGATTATTATTATTATTAGGATGATTATTATTCAATATTTACGGTCACCTTATGAGTTGTCTTTATCCGCAATATATTCAATATTTATGTAAAGTGTCCTTGAGTTTTGAAAGATGCCTATAAATGAAATGTATATTATTATCATTATTATTATTATTATTATTATTATCATGATGATTATTATTATTATTATTAGGATGGTTATTATTCAATATTTACGGTCACCTTATGAGTTGTCTATCCGCAATATAGTCAATAT
Organism: Hippocampus bargibanti; assembly: GCF_051943395.1. NCBI lineage: Eukaryota > Metazoa > Chordata > Actinopteri > Syngnathiformes > Syngnathidae > Hippocampus > Hippocampus bargibanti. The sequence continues at coordinate 3,073,769 of NC_142737.1, forward strand.
TTATGTAAAGTGTCCTTGAGTTTTGAAAGATGCCTATAAATGAAATGTATTATTATTATTATCATGATGATGATTATTATTATTAGGATGATTATTATTCAATATTTACGGTCACCTTATGAGTTGTCTTTATCCGCAATATATTCAATATTTATGTAAAGTGTCCTTGAGTTTTGAAAGATGCCTATAAATGAAATGTATTAATAATAATAATAATAATAATAATAATATGATCATGATGATGATTATTATTATTAGGATGATTATTATTCAACATTTACGGTCACCTTATGAGTTGTCTTGATCCGCAATATATTCAATATTTATGTAAAGTGTCCTTGAGTTTTGAAAGATGCCTATAAATGAAATGTATTATTATTATTATTATCATCATGATTATTATTATTATTATTAGGATGGTTATGATGATGATGATTCAATATTTACTTCTGCAATTATTATATTATCATACACCGTAGTGTAGTGTTTTGCTGCTCAGTTAATGGTGCAAATGTTTACCCAGCGAGAGACACCCTGTGATTGGCTGTTAACCAGTCGCCGGGTGTACCCCGCCTCTCACCCTAAAATCAGCTGTTGAGCTCATCGGACGTGATCATACCGAGGACGACCCCTGTGGGAAAATGGACACATGGAATTCCATTCCTTTTGTACCATGAGGATTTAAAAAAAAAAAAAAAGTTACCTGAAGAGATTAGCTCAAATTTTAGCTTTCGTTGACAAGCAAAACGAATACAGTCGCTTTGCCAAGGTTGATAGCGGAGAGCACTGAAGCCGCACGGGAGGTGTTTTTCTTGGTTTATGTTGGGGCGGTTGTGTTTGACATCAGCTGGTGGGTCATTAACCCTAAAAAAAAGGAGAGCCTATCACAGGGTATAAAACACGTCAATGGATGACGTCAATCAAGGGCTTTTGACGACTTAAGACCTGCTATTTGACTTGCGAAAAGTCCCCTTCGCATTTTGTGGGAAACTATTTTTCCAAAAATAGGAGTTTACCCCCAAATTCTAAACACAAAAAAAAAAAAGAAAAACAAGTCAGAGTCGAGGGATGATGTATTCAAGTTCTCCTTTATGCCTTCTATAAAAGTATATCATTAAGGCAACCATACAGTGGATTTAGACATTTCTTTCTATAGGCTGCTACACAGTTCGTAAATCAGCACTGAGCCTGCATCATAGACGATTCTCTGAGGAACGAAGTGGGGGTCAAATTTATATCGGCTATAAACATATATACAATATACAAAAAGAAAGCAGGCCATAAGAAGTTCCCTTTAAAGCTGGCTGGAATTCTCAATTTATTTATTTTTAATCACACGACAAACGTTTGGATGTGACTAGTTAGCATGTAATAAATTATTTGTTTTCTTTTCGCCTCTTTGCGTTATGTACATTTACATTTCGAGTCTGGCGTTAAATACTTATCAATCCAATGCCTCCCTCCCCCCAAAAAAAGACAACAGTCGGTCATATAAAAATACAGCGATACCTTGGCTTACGAACTTAATTGGTTCCCAGACAGAGCAAGGTGAAAAGTGTGTATCCCCAAAATTAATTTCCCATAGGAAACCATTAAAATGAGAATAATCCGTTCCTAGGTCCCCATAAAACATCATTTTCTACTTTTCTAAGCCTTAAAACTACACAAAATATACCTTATTTTATGTATAATAAATGTGCTATGGTATTATAATTAAAGAAATAAACTACTGTATAATAAAGCTGTTTTATTTACCTTTGTGACGGTCGTTGATGGCTTGATGGAATGGAGTGGCCGGCTGGTTTCATCAGCATTAAACACTTGATGAGGAACGTAGCATTCTTTCACCATTTTGAGGAATGATCCCTTGTAGGTGCTTTCTCTGTGATAATTGTACCTAGTTCATCAATTGTGTTCTGTTTAGCTGGGTTGATAGCTTTTTGCAACAAGTGTATGGCTTGTGCGGGTTGTTTGTGGAGCCTGATTGATGGGATATTTTAACCTTGCAGTCTACACTCTGCCTTTGATCTATCAAAGTTGAAACTCTCTTGTGGAGCCTGATTGATGGGATATTTTAACCTTGCAGTCTACACTCTGCCTTTGAGCTATCAAAGTTGAAACTCTATCACTGCCGTCTGCCTGTCTCTTTAATGTTTAAACCACCCCCCAAGGTAACATTTTCATAAATTTAGCGTTTGTAAACCGAAAAGTTCGTAAGCCAAGGAGTTCGGAAACAGAGGTATCACTGTAGGTCATATTTTTTTCTTTAAAAAAAACAACAAACAAACAGAAAATGGCGGTACACAGAATGACGTGGATTGGAAACACTGCTCGATCTCGTGTAGTTTTTTTATCACAAAAATATGAGTTTCAAAGTCTCCCCTCATTTGCATAGAAAATAGAATCTCCTCTAATGTCCGGATTCAAACGCCAACAAACGTACCGCCTCACCCGGCCCGAAGATTAAAAAAGGGGCGTTAGAGCCAAAATGGACGCCAACAAGAGGGTCGCCACCCAACGGACCTCCGTTCGACAAGCTCCGCTCTCCGATTCAATCCAGTAGTCCGAATCCGAGTAATCGTCGTCATCCTCGGCGTCGTAGTCGTCGTGCTCGCCGCTTCCTTCTCCCGCCTGCGGCGCGTCAAAGCACCTCAGTTTCATGTTATTCTTAATAAACTCGCAGATGGGCCTTTCGTCACCGTCGCACATGCAAGTGTCCAGTTGTTGCCCTTTGGGGATTTTACGAAGGGTGGCGATGACGCCTCGGCACGCGTCGGTGCACACGGGGCTGCTAAAAAGTTTCCCGCAGTGTTTCATATAATCGCTCAAAGCCGAATTACACTGACGGTCCTCCAGGCACTGCACCCGAGCCGCCGTGCAACCCGAACTGGTAGTCCGCGGTAAACAAGGTTCGATGGCCCGCTTGGTGCGGGCGCACAGCGTGTCGTGACCGCAGCTGCAGTCCTCCAACGAGGGTCCGTTGCGGGTTAAGTTGAGTTGCACCAGGGACGAGATGCAATGGCTGGGGCACTTCCTGTCACCGTTGAGGACCGGCGCGCAGGCGCGTTGGTAGTGATCGTAAGCGTAATTGCATTCGGGTTCCGTTTGGCAGTTGAGGATGGCCTGCCAGCAGATGAGTCTCCGGGCGTGGGGGGGCAAGGCGGCGGATAACGACGCCAGGAAAAGGACGCATGTCAGTGGGTTGAGAGAGCGGCGGAGGGTCCGGGTCGGCGAGTCGAAAGTTGCCATGGTGGTGATGGTTGGTGGAAGCCGAAACTCACAGCGAAGTCATTGGAACGCCGCTTCCAGGAAGGTTAATCCGAAAACGAGAGCCCGTTTGACGGGCTGCCGTGGAATCCCGGCTGGGTCGAAGCTCCACGGGTCCATTTATCCCAACGCGAGACGTCCAAAGTTGGTTAGGGGAACTTTTTTCATTCCGTCTCAGCGCTCCATTGCACCCCCCATTTTCGTCCCCTCCAACCCGGATCACGTCGAACAATAACAACAAAAAAGAACGGTTTCAGTTCGCACCCCCCCTGCTGAAGTCCTCCCAGTGGATCCTTGGAGGCTCGTCTGTGCGCCTCGCGGAGTGCAAAACAAACTTGTGCAAAGGACGAGGAGAAAACGACAAGACTTGGAAGTTGCAAAGTGGTCCGGAGTGCTCAAGTCTTTGGGCATTTTGTGTGCGAGTTTCCCCGGCCCCTCTCCACTCGGGAGCCCGCGGCATCTCATTGGTTGCCCCATCACCACCCCCCCCCACCGGCCCCCCTTGTTGTGGCTTTGACGTGTGTGGAGGGCGGGAGTTCGCCCCAAAAAGGAGGTGGAAGGACAATAAAACTTTTAGGCTTGAGGTTCCAACTCTTGAAACTGATTGTCGAGACCAGAGTTTCCTTTTGCTTGCAGATCGTCCACATCATCCCGCAATTGATTATTCCAATCAATGAATTGCTCATTCCAAATCACATCTTGTTCCATTTCACATGGACTCTACCAAGGGTCATCCACCTTTTTGAAGCTAAGAGCTACTTCTTGGGCTTATTTATATACAGATACCTCAGTGATACCTCAGCTTACGAACTTAATTGGTTCCACAGTGTGTGTAAGGCAAAAAGTTTGTCTGCCAAACATTTATTTCCCATAAGAAATCATTAAATATGGGAATAATTCGTTCCCAGGTCCCAATAAAACATAATTTTCTACAAAATAAGACTTAAAACTACACAAAATATATACCTTATTTTAGGTATAATAAACATGCTATTGTATTGTAATTAAATAAATAAACTGTACTGTATAATAAAGTCATTTTATTTACCTTTGTGATGGTCGTTGATGTATTTGCCTCTTGATGATATCCGAGTGAAGTTGCCGTGCTTTCTCGGAGATAATACCCTCACTCACACTGCCCCCTGCTAGCTGCTTTTCGTTAATCCAAATCAACAGAAGTTTTTCAACCTCTTCTATTAACTGAGACCGTTGCTTAGATAACACAGAAACACCATTAGCCACACATAGCAATGGTCAACTTAGCGTACTGGTACTGGGACGCTAAGTCACACAAACGCACACCTCGTTCGTGTTCTTCGATGATCTCCTTCTTCTTCTAACCCTAATTTTCTTTTGTGTCCTCTTCGTCTTAACACTAGCCTGTTGTGGGGTCTTTTTTGGTCCCAAAAAAGCAAAAGTACTCCACTCGATAACAAACCATGTCTGCACTCAAAGAAAGGGGGTGACAAAAACGAGTCCGCCAGCCACCGTGGCGCTGTATGTTTTAGTTCGTCAGCCAAGAGTATATGCTCGCGAATTCAATGTTCGTGAGGCAAAAAGTTTATATATATATATATAGTATATATATATATATATATATATATATATATATATATATATATATATATATATATATATATATATATATATATATATATATATATATATATATACACACATACATGTTCATATACATATACACATATATACACACACACACACATACATAAATATACATATATATATACGCACACACGCGCAAACACACATACAGTACACACACATATGTATATATGTGTATATATAAAGAGAGAGAGGGAGAGAGCGAAAGTGACAGAAAAATATATATTTATATACATTGTAGATATTTTTTTACTTGAACCTATTGACAGACAGACACGGAGACACAAACACACCACCAGTTTGACGCACACTTCCGAAATAAGAAATAAAAATACATTTTAACAATGGGTACTACTAGGGTATGGCTGATTTAAGCAACTCTAGTCAAACAGACCGCCCCCCCAAAAAATATTTGACAGCCTTTAGCATATTACAACATAAGACATAAGATAAAGATGTTCAAACATCTCCCCAACTAAGAAAAAGTATGTCTTCTTCAAGATGATGATGATGATCATCATCATCATCTTCATCGTGTTCATCATCTTCATTTTCATCATCATCTTCTTCATCTTCTTCATTTTCTTCATTTTCATCGTCATCTTCTTCATCTTCATCTTCATCATCAAATTTTTCATCTTCATCATCTTCATCATGTTCAACATCTTCATCATCATCTTCATCATCATCTTCGTCATCATCATCATCTTCTGCATCTTCATCATCATCTTCATCTTCATCATCTTCAACTTCTTCATCATCATCATCATCATCATCTTCATCATCTTCAACTTCTTCATCATCATCATCATCTTCATCATCATCAACTTTTTCATTTTCATCATCATCAACTTTTTCATCTTCTTCATCTTCATTTTCATCATCATCTTTTTCATCTTCATCATCATCAAATTTTTCATCTTCATCATCTTCATCATGTTCAACATCTTCATCATCATCTTCATCATCATCTTCTTCATCTTCATCTTCTTCATCATCATCTTCTGCATCTTCATCATCATCTTCATCTTCATCATCTTCAACTTCATCATCAACTTTTTCATTTTCATCATCATCAACTTTTTCATCTTCTTCATCTTCATCATCATCTTTTTCATCTTCATCATCATCAAATTTTTCATCTTCATCATCTTCATCATGTTCAACATCTTCTTCATCATCATCTTTATCATCATCTTCATCATCATCATCTTCTTCATCTTCATCTTCGTCATCATCATCTTCTGCATCTTCATCATCATCTTCATCATCATCATCATCATCTTTTTCATCTTTATCTTCACCATCATCATCTTCATCATCATCAACTTTTTCATTTTCATCATCATCAACTTTTTCATCTTCATCATCATCTTCATCATCATCTTCATCTTCATCATCTTATTATATTTATTATATTTACTATTACAATTATTCTCATTATTATTATATTTACTATTATATTTCTTCTTATTCGTTGTACTAAATTCATCCTGTCTACTTGATAACTAATATGTCAGGTATTTGAACACCGACAATACACTGTCTGTAAGTAAGGAATCTGCTTAACATTTCTTCTTATTATTTTTATATTTCTTCTTCTTTATAATAATAATAATAATCATAATAATAATAATATTAGGATTATTATTATTTTTTACAAAAAAAGCTCTTCTCAAAAATAATGACTGTAATTACCTTCTTTTGCTCCTTTAATTCTTACAGCAATAAAAACAAGTTATTTTACTCATGATACATATATATTTGATATGAATGACAAGGTTGTCCCACCCAATATCGATGACCCTTCTTTCCCACTGACGTAAGGTCAACAAAACCCCAACACTATTTGTTCAAGAAAATGCCTTGATTTCACAGTCCCATGCCCCCCCCCCAACATTGTCACCCTCCGAATGACAGACGAGTGTGCACGGCCCGAGCGCATGTGTGTGCGTGTAAATGCGAGTAAAACGATAGCCCACATGTTGACACACGAGCCGGAGGAGGCCGTTTAGCTGCGGAGGCTTGATGTGGATGAGGAAGTCGGGCGAAGAGAGCAAAAGGGGCAATGAGGGGGTGGGGGGGGGGGGGGCACAAAGGCTGTTTGTGTATATCTGATCTGTGGAATGTACCTTTAGGCCACAGTGTTGAGCTTCCCGCTGGAGACAATGCACTCCAAGGCAGTTACGGCTGGCTAGCGGCGACGTTGTCGCTGCCGGGGGATCCTCGCCAAGGTCCCGACTCGTCCAAAATGATGGATACGAGGAATTCAATACCTCACGTTGTCCCCCTCCGGCACAAAGAACGGAACCTCGGGCTGTATCGGAAGAAGAAAATTGCAAACATCAACACGGGGGTCGTTGCTTCAAGTGCTTTTAAAGGACAACTGACACCTCTGGACAAGTTGTGTCCGTAATTTGTAAAATCACTTCAAATGACTTCTACTGGGCGTATTTTACAAAGATTCTACCGCATATCGCTATATTTTACGTTTTAAGACTGGTGCTGAATATTCAGGAAGTCTTGTTTTTGAATTGGTGACAAGTCCTGACGTGACGTCACGGAGGGAACGCCCCTGACCGAGAAAGCGACACACAATGCATTTTGGGTACTTATTTTGGTCTGAAAACTTCGTGTTGATCCGTGTTGATAGTGAAATTAGAAGGAAAACACAAATATCGCAATGGTGAATCGTTGTGTGTTCCACCAAGACTACTATTTGATACTAGTTGACACAAATTCCTAGCAGATAAATCAGCCCATTTCCAATGGAGCTTGGGCGCCATCTTGTGCATTTTCTGGGACGCTACATTGGAGTCCTGCTGGCTCGAATTGATCCGGAAGGACTTCTTTACTCGATTGCAAACATGTATGCTTTCCTCTTCAGAACTATTTGAATCATATTCATTAACTGGATGAGTAACAAGAAAGAATCTGAACTCTCTCAAGCCATTGTTTTGAATCTGGAGCAAGGCAGTTTGTGAAGGAGTATCCTGGCGTGACGTCACGAACAAGGGGGCGGGACTTTCTGAAACTCGGCATTTCCCAGGTCATTTTGAAGTAGTTTTGGGACACTTTAACTCATTTTTATTGATGTTTTACATTTGACTAAAAATATCAACCTGTTTTGGTTATTTTAGATGCTATCAAACGTATTTCCTGATGTCAATTAGGAAACACAAAAAAATGGTGTCGGTTAACCTTTAAAATATGATAACTTCTATTCTGTCTATTCTCTATCAGCGTGTCCGTTTTTCCTCAAGGCAGCGTCCAGTGGCGATGGCGGCAACATACAAATACAGGAAATGACTTTTGCAGGAACCATCCATTCAAATTGCTTCCTCCGAAGGATTTCCAAACGACGATAATGACAAGTGATAAGTTACTTGGAACACAACCAAACCAGATTAAGCCTCCACTTCCTTCCTCAATGGCCGCCTGTTAATTTTCCTCGTGCGTGTTGCGTCCGTTTTCCGGAGATGTTCGCTAATCTGTTCGGTTTGGAAATGCAGAACTCCGCGCAAGAGAGTGAGATGAAACGTTTTGGCAGATGACGCCGAGGAAGCGGACGAGTGATTGAACGGGAGTCAAGACCTTTGGCTAATACATTTTTTTTACACGCATCGCACTCCCTGTCTGTTATTATTTCTTAAATCTATCGTTGAGAAGGTTTCTTCAGCCGCCATCTGTACTTCTTTGAAGGTGTCGGATGTTTCGCTTCTTATCCGAGAGGTTTCGTCAGCGAATGAAAATATTTTGCTGGTAGATTTGCCCTATATATATATCCATACTATCCAGAGGTGGCGGTGCTAGACTCTGCTATGATTGGTCCCTGCTCTCAGGTTGGGAGGAGCAGAGGACTACTCCCTGCGGCTACACTGATATTGTCCTGCCCGAGAATGTAGTCTACGACTGGCCTGATTGCCCCATTTGATCTGGTATCACCTCCTCAGCATAACTAAGCCTATGTTGCCTAAGACGTCGATTGTATATTTTTACTATATTTATTACTATGTATTCTTTTATGTTAGATTTTATTATACTTACTATTTTTTTACGATATAGTTTATATATATTTATCATTATTATTTCTTATGTTATTTCATATTATGTTTATATTTTCTCTATTTTGTCTATATTTATGTATTATTATCTCTTATGTTACTTCCGGGTTGAGTAAACGCTGGCGCGTGTGGCTGCCGCTGCTCACCCGTAGAAAAAATATCCTGTGACTGTAAAGTGTCCTTGAGAGTTTTGAAAGGCGCTTATAAATGAAATGTATTATCATTATTGTATGAACGATCCAAATTGAACCTCACCCCACCAAGGCGATTTAGTAAAGGGTTTTGCTGTTTTATGAAAATAGCTTCTTTTACTCCCCTTTCAAACTATCTATTTGCTAAGATTTTTAACTTCATTGTCGTCAAATGAGTGGTTGCTAGCTTTTAAGTGCATATGTACTGCAGATTGAAGCCCATTAGTATTATCCCTGCCATGTTGATAAAATCTTTTTTTGAGAATTTGCTCTCCCCAATGTATTGCTCTTTACAATTTTCATTTTTACAATACAGTAAAGTCTCGTTATATCGATATTCAAGGGAGTCCGAAAAAATATCGATATAACCGGGACTATCGATATATCCGACCCTGTTTGCATGTAATTTTCTCCGTGCGTGCATAGAAATAGCATTGATATAACCGGGAATATCGATATATCCGATATCGATATAACAAGACTTTACTGTATATTGAATACACCACATTACTTTGTTTTTTTATTTGACAGCCTATCTTTTGGATGGACTATTTTTTGCCTTAAAGTGTATCGGTTTGAAATAGGTAGGAATTTTGTGTTGTGTTGTTACTTTGTAGTTTTTCAGAAACTCCTGCGATGTAAGGTACTGCTACTCCTCTCCTTTTTGTATCTTCAGAATTTTTGATTTCATTCCCTATTCTTTCTTTCTGACATTTGTTAAATGACCACTGAGGGTACCCACAGTTTGTGACGTTTGTAGGTATTAGTTTAGCCCTATGCTGGAGGGTTCTGGTAATTCCTAGTTAGTGTTGTACAGGGTGGTTAGATTCAAAATCTATCGCAAACCTTAAACTCAACGTGTCCCTCCCCCCCTCCCCCAAAATCCTACTAAATGAGGTTTGTGTTAAATGAAGTGTTATAAGGACTATCCGTGTGCGTTTTGTTCCATAATCAGTATGATTAAAGTCATCCATCATGTCAAAATGGACACCGGTATCCGCTGAACCCCCCCCTCCTCATTAATACAGTCCATTGAACATTCTTGTGCACGAATACCTTCGGGCAACGGGCCATTTGGGGTGCTTTTCTGAAGTTTCACAAGTAAAATACGAGTTAATTAACCCATTCACTGCCAGACGTGCAAAAATGTGCCCACTCCAGTGCCAGGGTTTTTGTCATTTTCACTCAAATTGCAGGATCCAAAAAATATTGAGTTTTTAGACTACATAAACATTCAATGCAGTGTTAGAAACCTTAGACGCTCCTCTTTCATCAGGAAAAAAAAAAGAGTTAATTCCTAAATTATATAGGTCTGGAGTTATATGAGCTTGAAATGGGGGTGGGTGTACAAAATACAATGCAATATATACATATTGGTTTATATAGCGCTTTAAAAACAGCTGAATCTGTAACAAAGCGCTAACAGGGACAAAATACGAATGCTGCCCCCTCATGGAAGGGAAAACATTGCCAGAGGTCTGACCAGCGCTATCGGCACCCCCCGCCCCCAAAACAAAAAAAAATTAACCTGAACAAATTCGGAAATGCTGCTCCAGGTGACACTTTTCAATTCCCAAAAAAATTCAAGGATGGCAGTGAAAGAGTTAAAAAGTGCTTTTAAACAATTGTGTTCTAGACTTGGAACGAATGAAAAAAGGTTACATTGGATATAATGGGAAGTGCTGATTCAGTTTTCTAACAAATTGGTTTGCAAATCGGTTTCTGGTTACAAATAACCCGCACAAGCCATCTGTACACTTGATGCAAAAAGCTATCAACCCAGCTAAACAGAACACAATTGATGAGGAACTAGGTAAAATTATGGCAGAGAAAGCACCTCCAAGGGATCATTCCTCGAGATGGTGAAAGAAGAAGGTTACGTTCCTCATCAAGTGTTTAATGCTGATGAAACCGACCACTCCATTCCATCAAGCCATCAATGACCATCACAAAGGTCAATAAAACGACTTTATTATTTACTTTATTTTTAATGGTTTCCAATGGGAAATTAATTTTTGGGATACACACTTTTCACACACACACACACACTCTGTCTGGGAACCAATTAAGTTCGTAAGCCAAGGTGTCACTGTATATGGAAAAAAAAAAACGTTTGGATCTGGAGTTATACAAGCTTGAAATGAGGGTGGGTGTACAAAATACAATGCAATACATACATATTGGTTTATATAGCACTTTAACAACAGCTGAAGCTGGAACAAAGCGCTAACATGGCAAAAAAAAGGGAAATTCTGCCCCCCTTGTGGAAGGGAAAAACATTGCCAGAGGTCTAACCAGCGCTTTATCAGCACCCAAATAAGAAAACGCAAAACGGGAATGGCGTTTTATGTCATATTTTCAATTCCCGAATAAATTCATGAATGGCAGTGAATGAGTTGAAAATAAAAGGTCCCGGATACGAGCGCCAAGTTAAACAGGGCGAAGGGAGGAGTGGAAGTGAGAAACCGCAAAAAAAAAAAAAACTACATAAAAAAAAAAAGGACCCTATCATCTGGAGCCCAAATGAAAGAATGGGAAGACACTTGAAAGCATTTCAGCTCGTGAGCTATATAAGAGCAGTGTGGATAACGAAAGCCACGAAAATGAGCTTTTCATCAAACGGGGAGGGGAAGTGGAAGAGGGGGGTGTAAAAAAAAAAAAAAACATAACAGCACAATTTATAAAACTCCGAAAATCCTGCAAAGGCGGAGTTAGTGTTTGATGAACTGAGTTTAAAAAACAAAAAAAACAAATTGAGAATAATGTAAAAAAATCAAAAAATGAAATTTAGAGGGGAACCGTGATGAACTGTGAGATCCATTTTGTTTGGCATTTGCAGGCGTAAACATTCAAGAAACAAAGCGTAACGCAATGGGACAAAAAGACTCTAAAATCAATACAGAAACTCTTGCCATAACATGACCATTAATTACATGTAAAAAATGTATTCAAAAAAATTACCTAAGGGGAGAAAATAGGCCCAATTTTAATATTAATATAAACAAATACTCTTTTGCCGTATATAAGGTGTATGTATCCATTTATTTATTTATCGATCTATTTAGCTATTTATTTATGTATGCATTTAATTCATTTATGTATTTATTTAGTTATCTATTGATTGATTTATCTATTTTTTGATTTGATCAATTTATCAATGTATCTATTCATTTATCCATTTATCTATTTATTTATTTATGAATACATTTAATTCATTTATGTATTCATTTAGTTTTCCATTGATTTGTCGATATGGAATTTATCAGTTGATCAATCTATTTATGTGTCTATTTTTCTATTTATTTATACATTTAATTCATGTATGTATTCATTTAGTTAGATACTGATTTATTTATCTATTTATTGAATTTACCAATGTATCCATTTATCTAACCATTTATGTATTTATGTATTTATTTATTTATGCATTTAATTCATTTATGTATTCATTTACTTATATATTGATTTATTTATCTATTGATTGAATTTATCAATTTATCAATGTACCCATTTATCTATTTATTTATGTATGTATGTATTTATTTATTCATTTATGTATTTATTTATGCATTTAATTCATTTATGTATTCATTTCGTTATCTAATGATTTATTTATCAATATGGAATTTATCAACTGATCAATCTATCAATTCACATCTATTTATTGAATTTATCAATGTATTAATTTATCTATGTATTTATTTATTGTTTGTTTATGTATTTATTTATTTACATTTTTTTATTTATCCATCCATTTATTAATATATTTATTTATTAAGCTATTTATTTAATTACAGTATTTGTTTCTTTGTTTATGACCTTTTTTGCAATTCCATGACCATTAGTCTACGCGACCTCACTGACCGACAAATTTTGAAATGCCAAATGTTTAAAAATTAATAATAATAATAATAAAATTTGATTTCTAAGCGCCGTTCAAAACTCTCAAGATCACTTTACAGTCACGGGATCAGTTTTTTTCTGTGGGTGAGCAGCGGCAGTCAGTACCCGCCACCGTTCACTCAACCCCGAAGTAACTCAAATAGATAGCAAGCTAGCTAGCGAATAGATCGTATAATAGCTTGCAAACAGATAGCCATTAACTAGCGAATAGATAGCTAATAGCTAGCGAATAGATATCTATGAGCTAGCGAATAGATAGCCAATAGCTAGTGAAGAGATAGCAAATAGATAGCCAACAGCCAGCAAACAGATCGCCATTACCCAGTGAATAGATATCTATGAGCTAGCGAATAGATAGCCAATAGCTAGTGAATAGATAGCAAATAGATAGCCAAAAGCCAGCAAACAGATCGCCATTACCCAGTGAATAGATATCTATGAGCTAGCGAATAGATAGCCAATAGCTAGTGAATAGATAGCAAATAGATAGCCAAAAGCCAGCAAACAGATAGCCATTACCCAGTGAATAGATAGTCATCAGCCAGCGAATAGATAGCCATTAAATATAAAAATAAAGGCCATTAAATATAAAAATAAAGAACACTTTCAATCAAAGCTTCAATCGGACAACGCAAATCTTCACCCCCCCCCCCCCCCCCTAATAGGAGTCTGTCATCCTTCTGGCCGTCCACAAAGCACCAGTGGAAGAAATCAGACCCAAAACAAGCACGCCAGTGCAAAACAAATGGACCCGAACGAGGCCCGGTTTACCCCCTCCCTCCCTTCCCACTGACCGACCCACCCCCAGCTAACTTTTGGCATGGCAGTCAGTTATAGAGACGTCAAGTGGTGCGGGTAGGAATGTGAAACCCAAGCGCCCCCCTCCCCCGCCCCCCCCATCCCTCCGCCGCCCTCCATTTGGCACGCAGTTATGAGGCCACTTCATACGAGTGTAAACTGTGTATTTAAAAAGCCGTCATTGTGGGACTAACGTCGGCCCTGAAGTAGCTTGTTAGAATAACTCCATGACACAATGGTTTCTTTTCTAAATAAACAGATGTGGGTAGGCTGTTAAAACCGTCAGCTTTTTTTTTCCTTCTTCTTCTTCTGCTTCCCCTTACGTCCTTCTCCCCTGTCCCATCTGTACGAACACTCGCGTCGACCCTCCGTCCACATGTCTAAGAAAGGCAACGGGCCGGCGCTCTTCTTGCAGCTGTTCAGGACACGATTACAGATTCGGTGTATTTTAAGTGCACCATTTTTGGTAGGAAAGTCGATTAATGGTGATTTATTTTTTTATCTATCGTATTTTCAGGACTATAAAGCGCACCGGATTATAGAGAGAGACATACCTTGGTTTACAAACTTAATTGGTTCCCAGACAGAGTGTTTAAGGCGAAAAGTGTGTATCCCAAAAAATTATTTCCCACAGGAAACCATTAAAATGAGAATAATCCGTTCCCAGGACCCCATAAAAGATAATTTTCTACTTTTCTAAGCCATAAAACTCCACAAAATATATCTTATTTTATATATAATAAATGTGCTATGGTATTATAATTAAAGAAATAAACTGTACAGTATAATAAAACAGTTTTATTTACCTTTGTGATGGTCGATCGCTTGATGGAATGGAGTGGCCGGTTTCATCAGCATTAAACACTTGATGAGGAACGTAACCTTCTTCTTACACCATCTTGAGGAATAATCCCTTGGAGGTGCTTTCTCTGCGATAATTTTACCTAGTTCCTCATCAATTGTGTTCTGTTTAGCTGGGTTGATAGCTTTTTGCATCAAGTGTACAGATGGCTTGTGCGGGTTATTTGTGGAGCCAGATTGATGTAAAATTTAACCTTGCAGTCTACACGCTGTCTTTGAACTATCAAAGTTGAAACGAGTCCAAAATTTCACTGTTTCCTATCCATTTTGTCACTCTCTCTTTGTTGTTGGGGAAACATTTGCCTTTTGTCCACGTTAGCGGTTTGTTACAGCTTCACCTGTTGTTAAAGCGCGATATACAGTAAAGTCTCGTTATATCGATATTCAAGGGAGTCCGAAAAAATATCGATATAACCGGGACTATCGATATATCCGACCCTGTTTGCATGTAATTTTCTCCGTGCGTGCATAGAAATAGTATCGATATAACCGGAACTATCGATATATCCGATATCGATATAACGAGACTTATACTGTAAATCAATATGTATTGTATTGTATTTTGTACAGCCGCCCCCATTTCAAGCTCAGATAACTCCAGACACATAATTTATGAATTAATTCTTTTTTTCTGATGAAAGAAGAGAGTTTAAGTTTTTTTTACACTGAATTGAATGTTTATGTAGTCTTAAAACTCTAGATTCTGTGAGTCCTGCAATTTGAGTGAAAAAAAAACTGGCACTGGAGTGTACACATTTTTGCACATCCTTTTGCAGTGAATGAATTAAGATTACTTAAAAAAAAAATAAAACACAAAATGGAGACGATTCCTTTTTAAGCTAGCCACCAGTTAATTCGCAATGTCCCCGCCGCAGACATTTACAGAGGCCCCGTTTCCTAGCGGTTCCGATAAGACTGCTTGGCAACTAAATAAAAAGCACATGTCTAACATAACAGAGACGCATCATCCCTCGATGAACTCTTGACTCCGGGTGGATTACTGTGACCAATCCACATGTTACTTACACACACGCACACACACACACACACACACACTCTCGGAACACAAATCATTTGGCGAGGAAAGTTCATCATAACGTTGCCATGGCTGTGTTGCTCAATGACTACACACGATTGGCTAATAGCTGCTCTTATAAATGATTACAAGTCCCGGATGCTAACATAAAATGCTAACAATGCCAGAATAAAATTTACAAATTAACTAGCTGGCTATTAGCTAGCTATAATCTTCTTCTTTTCCTTTCGGCTTTTCCCTTCAAGGGGTCGCCACAGCAAATCAGTGTCCTCCATCTTTAGAGGTTTGATCCGCATGTTTGTTTTGGCCAATAATAAATAATAATAATAATAATAATAATAATACATTTAATTTGTAAGCGCCTTTCAAAATTCTCCAAGGTCACTTAACAGTCACACAATCGGTTTTTCTGCGGGTGAGAAGCGGCAGCCGCATGCGCCAGCGTTCACTCAACCCGGAAGTAACTCAAATAGATAGAAAACTAGCCAGCTAGCTAACAGATAGCTAATAGATAGTCAGCTAACTAGCTAGATAGCCATATAGCGAATAAATAGCCAGTTACATAGATAGCTAGACAGATAGCCAATAGATAGCAAATAGATAGCCAGCTAGACAGTCAGCTAACTAGCTAGATAGCCGCATAGCTAATAAATAGCCAGCTACAAGTGCTAATAGATAGCAAATAGATAGCTAACCGGGTATCTAGCTAGCTATTTGCTATATATTAGCTCGCTAGCTGTCTATCTCTCGTTATCTACGGTATTAGCTGTTTAGTTAGCTATCTAGTGTATTAGCTATCTAGCTAGCTTTCTATCTATTCAAGTTACTTCCGGGTGGAGTGAACGCTGGCGCGTGTGGCTGCCGCTATTCACCCACAGAAAAACTTATCCTGTGACTATAAAATGACCTTGAGTTTTGAAAGGCGCTTATAAATGAAATGTATTATTATTATTATTATTATTATTATTATTATTATTATTATTAATATTAACGTTCCCGTTGTAAATAGAAACAAGAGAAAGTGCTACACAGAAAATGCAATTTTAAATATATGGGGTTTGAGAGCAGCTGAAAGCTCTGTCCCCCATTGTGCTGAGACGGGAAGGGGGCACACAGAGTTGGAGGAAGAGGATCTGATGAAACGAGAGGGAATAGAAATTTGAAGAAGGTCAAATAGGTATGGCAAATAAATAGCAAATAGATAGCTAGCTAGGTAGCCAGCCTTTCAAAACTCTCAAGGTCATGGGGTTAAACACTGATAAACAAAAGAAGCTAATATTCCTTCTTGTGTAAAGATAAATAAAAGCGACATTATGGGTTAGGAGTGTTACTTGCGTAAACTCGTGGGTGGAAAAGTTTTTGGCGTGCGTTAAAAATGACGTGATGCTCAAATCACCGGAACAACCGACTAAAATAAATAAGTCAACTCCCTCGGCCTGTGCCGCTTCTAACATGGCTGAGGGAGTGAGGATGACGCCACTATTTTTTTATTTTATTTTTTACTTTTGGGTCAAAGGAAACAAAGGCGTTGGTGGAAACAGGAAAGGAGACTGACGATTTATGTGAGATCATGGCCGGAAAAAAATTCAGATTTGTTGTTGGACAAAATTTAATTACAGTGATATATAATTATAATACGATAGCACATTTATTATGCATAAAACAAGGTATATTTTGTGTAGTTTTAAGGCTTAGAAAATTAGAAAATTATGTTTTATGGGGACATGGGAACAGATTATTGTCATTGTAATTGTTTCCTATGGGAAATAATTTTTTGGGATACACACTTTTTGCCTTAAACACTCCGTCTGTCAACCAATTAATTTCATAATTATTAAATTACATTCAAAAAAAATAATTTCACTGTATTGGGTAAAAGATGGGCTGATTTCGTTTGGGTACCGATTATTGAACCGCAAGAACAAAATACAGGAGCTGCCGGAAATGCAGCCACTGTCGCGTCGCCATCTTGAAGTAAAAAAAACAACAACAAAACTAAATAACAAATAATATGACAACAAAAACACACAGTCATGCATTCTTCAGCACTTGCTGTACCCTCTTTGTGACATGAAGCAGTTCTAGATGAAAGAGGAGAGGATCAAAGCGTCCTTTTCAGCAGTGGATCAGGGACATCATGGTGGAATGTATAGGACAGTCCAATTCCTTGTGCATAAACATTCTCTTCATTTTTAAGAGTCCACAAAGCTTCTCTTTATACCGCAACAGTGGCGGACCGTCAAGACCTGCAAAGCCTTCACTGCTGGCCTAAAAATATCTGAATCACGTACTATATTTTGTCCACGAATTCTTATTAAATGATTCCAAATTGTCTTTCAGCTTCTTTTCGTTACTTTTCCACTGTTGCGCTGCTTGCAGACGTGCGTTTTCGTATTTAAGCATTTAACCAATCATATTTCAGCCATCATTTGTCACCAGAATCAGAAATCTACCCGGAGGCCTTCACAATCAGTTCTGCAGGCCCTGTCGCATCCAATGTGTTGATCAAATTGTTGCTTTAACCAATCACATTTGAGCCATCATTTGTTACCAGAATCAGAAATCTACCTGGAGGCCTTCACAATCAGTTCTGCAGGCCCTGCCTCATCCAATGTGTTGATCAAATTGTTGCTTTAACCAATCACATTTGAGCCATCATTTGTTACCAGAATCAGAAATCTACCTGGAGGCCTTCACAATCAGTTCTGCAGGCCCTGCCTCATCCAATGTGTTGATCAAATTGTTACTTTAACCAATCACATTTCAGCCATCATTTGTTACCAGAATCAGAAATCTAACTGGAGGCCTTCACAATCAGTTCTGCAGGCCCTGCCTCATCCAATGTGTTGATCAAATTGTTGCTTTAACCAATCACATTTCAGCCATCATTTGTTACCAGAATCAGAAATCTACCTGGAGGCCTTCACAATCAGTTCTGCAGGCCCTGTTGCATCCAATGTGTTGATCAACACATTGGATTATTATTACATTGTTGCTTTAACCAATCAGATTTCGAGTTGTCAACCCAAGGCCTGCTGGAACGTGCTGGAATCATCCGAGTTTTCGCAAACTATGATTGGCTAGTCACGTGATTGGCCAGTCACCAGCCATTTTTTTTTTTGAAAAGTCCGTCTTGAAAATGGCTTTTACAGTAAATCTGCAACATAATCCATTTGTTGTCCTTCTTCTGCCATTGTGGGTTGACAAAACTGCTATTAAACCAACACAACATATTTGCTTATGCAGCTCGCTAACGATACAGTGTGATAGCTCTGGCCAATATACTCGTGTCACTAGCGGCTAGCGATACAATGATTGGCTGGTGACGAGCCAATCATAGTTTGCGAAAACTCAGACGTTTCTAGCGCCTTCCAGCAGGCCGTGGGTTGCCAACTCGAAATCTGATTGGTTAAAGCAACAATTAGATCAACACATTGGATGCGACAGGGCTCGCAGAACTTATTGTGAAGGCCTCCAAAAATGGGCATCGTTAAGAAAGGTCGGTCAGTTATTTTCTGGCTAATGGTACCCTCTAGTGGACTTATAATACATCACACCACACTTTTTTTTCAGTCTGGATGGATTCAGACATAGCGCTACTGAAGGCCTAGCGATAAAATCCACAGCCTGCCACTGTATCGCGACATATTGTGAAGACTAAAAACAAATTCTAAACCTGAATCACTTGTATCGCAAGATTGCTGAAATCTGAATCCCAGAGTCCGCTGGCCACAAGTTGATCCTCTCCTGACATCCGATCGCTCACTCTCTGGCCGTCCTCTCAGCTAATAGGAATGCAAGTTCGGATGTGTAGTGGCTTGCTTTAAGATACTTTTTTTTTTTTTTATGATGCTTCGAGGGCCTGCAAACTCGTTCACCTTCCTAAACTTGACTGGAAGGCTTTTGGAAGTACTCTGGGTGAATTCCAGTGCTAATCCGCCAATACAGATCAACAACATACGTAATGGCGGAGAGTCAAAAGACATCTGGGACAATTTGGAAAATCAGGAAGAAAAGTTGAACGTTCGTCAGAAGACTACGTGAGACTTTAGTTCAGTGACGCTCCCAAAAATGTGCTTCTTCTTTGGCTTTTGTGAAGATATGTTGTTACGATAGTTGTTACGAAAGAAGGACCAGCCTCAACTATGGGTGTTAATGTAAGCGCAACATCCCAAATGTGAAGTTTAAAAATGATGAATCATCAAAGAAATAAATAAAAAACTATATATATATATATATATATATATATATATATATATATATATATATATATATATATATAATATATATATTGGAATTTATTTTATATATATATATATATATATATTGTATTTTATTTTATATATATATATAATATATATATTGTAATTTATTTTATAGATATATATATATATATATATATATATATAATATATATATTGTAATTTTATATATATATATATATATATATATATATATATATATATATATATAAAATAAAATACAATATATATATATATATATATATATATAATAAAATACAAATAAAAAAAATACAAAATTACTAAATGAAATAAAAAATTAAAACATAAACAAACAAATAAACAAATAAATACACGAATAAATCAATAAATAAATAGAAATAAACACATTAATATATATATATATATAAAATTAAAGAAATAAAAAATTAATACATGAAATTAAAACTAAACAAATAAATAAATAAATAAATAAAGTCGGAAAAAATATCGATATAACCGGACTATCGATATATCCGATCCTGCGGCATATATACACAGTAAAGTCTTGTTATATCGATATATATATATATATATATATATAGTCCGGTTATATCGATATTTTTTCCGACTTTATATATTTATTTTTAATTTCATGTATTAATTTTTTATTTATATACATATATATATATATATATACATATATATATATATATATATATATATATATATATATATATATATATATATATATATATATATATATATATATATAATATATATATATATATAGTAAAGTCTTGTTATATCGATAGTACTGCTTATTACGATACTATTTCTATGAACGCAAGGAGAAAATTTACATGTCCACAATCATAGATTTTTTCCCTCGTAGTTGATCGACGAGGACTGGTCAAATTCTCACGCCTAAAATGAACAACGGTTTCAGTTCAAACCTGGTTTTGCGTAAACGCCCCTTCACATCCCATCAGAATGGCGGCGCTTAAGCCTCGACTTCATTACATTCCATATCAATCACCATTTGGTAAAAAAAAAAAAAAGAAAGACAGGAAAAAAAATGGGCGGACATCTGGCATTATGGCAGTAATTTCCTGGACTCGGTCGGGGCTGTCTCTGTATGGAGCCCGGCAGTCTGGGCCCATATAGACGAGCGCCCAACAAACACATTCATCCATCCAGCACAAGGCAGACCTCTGATCTATCGACAAGCCAACAATCTCGCCCTTCTTCTATTCCAGACATACTTTCTGTCACAATCCGTCCACCGTGAATGAAGATAAAGGAGCAGAGCGTCAGTCAGCAAGAGGCTATCAGAATTACCAAGATGGCTGGAGAATGCCAATTTAAAGACCCCCCCACCCCACCCTGACAAATCCCACCGTCAAGCTGCTCGAAACAGAATCCTCAAGAGCAAAGACTCAACTTTGACCTCAAGGTGGAGGATGGACAAATAAATAAATAAATACAAAAAACAAAAAAACAAAAAATACATAAATACACAAATGAAAAAATAAAAAAATGAAATAAATAAATAAAAATAAAAATAAATAAACAGAACATTAGTTCTGTTAGATTCCTCCTCGGGTAAATTTGAAAGAGACGTAATTGTACTACACCCAAACAAGACTATTAATCATAACAACAACAATAATAATAATAATAATAATAATCCATTTGATTTATAAGCGCCTTTCAAAACTCTCAAGGTCACTTTACAGTCATTGGATCAGTTTTTCTGTGGGTGAGCAGCGGGAGCCACACGCGCCAGCATTAACTTAACCCGGAAGTAACTCAAATAGAAAGAAAGCTAGCTTACTGATAGATAATAATAATAATAATAATAATAATAATAATAATAATAATAATAATAATAATAATAGGAATAAGAATAAGAATAAGAATAAGAAAAAGAACAAGAATAAAAAGAAAAAGAAGAAAAACATAATAATAACAATAATAATAATAAATTTCATTTATAAGCGCCTTGAAAACTCTCAAGTTCACTTGACAGTCATTAGATCAGTTTTTCTGTGGGTGAGCAGCGGCAGCCACACGCGCCAGCGTTCACTCACCCCGGAAGTAACTGAAAAAGATCGAAAGCTAGCTAATCGATAGCTAGCTAGCTAATAGATTGTCCACCTCTCCCAATTTCTGACCTTAAAGGTCAAATTGACCCACTCCAATCTTCTGTCATGTTGGTGGTAAAACAATAATTTTGTGCCTTACAAAGTCTCAACATAATGTTGAAAATGCTGAGTGACATGATTATTTGTTTCGCAACGACGGGTCATATTGACCCAGGAAAGTTAATGTTGTAAAAGGAAGGTTAAAATAATACAAGAGGCATTTTAACAACGTTTAAACTTAAACTTGAAGCTAAAACCTTACACTTTTAGCTTCAAATTTAGACGTCGGGGCTTAAGAAAGGGGGGCCTTCCGTATCTCCGGCAAACGGAGAAGACTCCAGAGACAAGTTGCAGGAGTAGCCGTTAAAGTAAGAGGGGAGTTTCCTCTCATTAGAAGCCTGTGGCGACTTTCGGGTTTAAAATTGACGGCCCTCACGAAGCCGATAAAATTAGGAAAAGATCGAGAAGGCAACAGCTGCCGCCCCCCGGGCTTTACTTCATAAAAATCAGCAGCGGTGTCGCTTACAAACCTGGCTTTTGTCAACGTGGTCATTTCAACGGCACCTTGTCAGAGTCAATGACACTAATCGCCGGAGTTTACGCAATGCTTTGCTCTGGTGCTCGTTGACCACTACCGCGGCTAGTAAACGGTAACGGTCATAAACGCCAGAAAGGTGATATTTACGGGACTTTTTCATGAACTGAAAACTTTAACGGCTTTTGATTAAAATAGATGTGTACACCCCAGGAAAAACGACAGATGTCAAATGGGTTAATATGACATGCTATTGCGGATGCTAAGCTAACGTCACTGCTCCAGATTTTGAAATGTACTGTACAAAAGGTCGTTTTGAGGTTACCGGACACTGATTTTCACAGCTAATTAGCAAATGTACGGATATCAAAGTCAAAATTCAAACTGAGAACTTTAGTTTTTAGTCAAGCGAGCAAACCAGTGGTAGCTTATAGCAAGTTAGCTAAGCATTTAGCTTGTTTAGTGCTTGTATTGTCTTTGAATCCTAGCTTTCGGTGCCACTGTTTTTCGATTGTGTTAGATTGTCTCAGAAAAAAAGCTAATTAGCAACAACAAAGAGTGTAATTTAAAAAATAATTTACAGTACAGTTATCAAATTAAAAAACTGAGGACTCTTTTTAGTCGCGCTAGCAAGCCAGTCGCAGCTTCGAGTTAGTTAGCTTAGTACTTACAATGCTTAGTGCTGGTATTGACTCTGAATTCTAGCTTTAGGTGCCATTGTTTTTTGGTTGTGTTAAGTTGTCTACGAACAAAGGTAATTAGCAACAGCAAAGAGTGTTATTTTGAAAATTATTTATAGTAGGGTTATCAGTCAAAATTAAAAAACGGAGAACTCTGTTTTCAGTCGCGCTAGCAAGCCAGTCGCAGCTTCGAGTTACTTAGCTTAGTGCATATAATATTTCGTGCTGGTATTGTCTCTGAATCCTAGCTTTAGGTGCTACTGTTTTTGATTACGTTAGTTTGTCTCTGAGCAAAGCTAATTAGAAACAGCAAAGAGTCTAATTTTGAAAATAATTTACAGTACAGATATCAAAGTCAAAATTAAAAAAAAACTGAGCTCTCAGTTTTTAGTCGCACTAGCAAGCCAGTGGTAGATTAGAACAAGTCAGTTTAGCATTTAGCTTGTATAGTCTTTGAATCCTAGCTTTAGGTGCCACTGTTTTTCGATTGTGTTAGGTTGTCTCTGAACAAAGCTAATTAGCAACAACAAAGAGTCTAATTTTTAAAATAATTTACAGTACGGTTATCAAAGCCAAAATAAAAAAACTGAGAACTCAGTTTTTAGTCGTGCTAGCAAGCCAGTCGTAGCTTAAAGCTAGTTAGCCCAAAGCTACTTACTAACAACAAAGTCTAATTTTGAAAACATTTAGTACGGATATCAAGGTCTAAATTAAAACTGAAAACTGTTTTTAGTCACGCTAGCAGGCCGCTCGCAACTTAAATCAAGTTAGCTTAGTGCTTAGCATGTTTACTGTTGTTAGTGTCTCTATAACAAGCCCAAACAATTGCGTTCTTAAAAGTGCAGCTCCATTTCCCGGCAGCGGGAAAAGGTCAGCGCGATTGGGTCTTAAATGTCTGATATCAATCACACCAACACAATTAGCTCTTATCATAAAAGGATTTTCTAAGGGTTGGCTAAGCCTCTTCGCAGAGGAAGAGAGACACGGGCTCGGCTTTGAACTTAAGATAACAAGCCGCGGTATTGTCGTTTTTTGAGAAATGGCTTTGCTGGTGCATATTTGCTTTTTTTTTTTGCATCTGTAAGAAAAGAGCTAAGTGGCATTTTTGGAAATTAGCATTAGCATATACAGTGATACCTCGGGTTACGAACCCCTTGGTTTACGCACTTTTTGGTTTACAAACCTTAAATTTATGAAAATTTTACCTTGGCATACAAACTATTTTTCGGGATACACACGGAGCTGCCACAATGAGCTATGTGTCGTTTGCGAACGAGGCCGTTCTCCTAGAAGAAAATGGCAGCCGGCTTGTTTTGGTCCTCTATTCCCCGCCCCCAGTTGTCAGCTAAAGCCATGTGATTGGTCAAGAACGCAGCAGTGAGGGGAGGTGGTTTAAATATTAAAGAGACAGTCAGGCGACAGAGAAAGACTGACAAACTGGATAGAAAACCGTGAAATTTGGACTTGTTTCAACTTTGATAGTTCAAAGGCAGAGAGTAGACTGCAAGGTTAAAATTCCCATTAATCAGGCTCCACAAATAACCCGCACAAGTCATCTGTACATGTGATGCAAAAAGCTATCAAGCCAGCTAAACAGAAGACAATTGATGAGGAACAAGGTAAAATTATCGCAGCGAAAGCACCTACAAGGGATCAAGATGGTGAAAGAAGAAGGTTACCTTCCTCATCAAGTGTTTAATGCTGAGGAAACCGGCCACTCCATTCCATCAAGCCATCAACGACCATCACAAAGGTAAATAAAACGACTTTATTATACGGTACAGTTTATTTCTTTAATTATAATACCATAGCACATTTATTATACATTAAATAAGGTATATTTTGTGTGGTTTTAAGGCTTAGAAAAATTAGAAAGTAGAAAATTATGTTTTCTGGGGACCTGGGAACGGATTATTCTCATTTTAATGCTTTCCTATGGGAAATTAATTTTTGGGATACACACTTTTCACCTTACACACTCTGTCAGGGAACCAATTAAGTTCATAAGCCCAGGTATCACTGTAATGGAAACTCAGACCAATGAGTATGCATCAAGAAGTAGTTTTTGAAAAACATTCTTTCCAAACGGTCTGATTTTACCATCAGACGTCCCTGAGGTCTTCTGGCTGAGTTTTTTTTTTTTTTTTTTTGCATCCAGCCGGTCATGATATACACATCATTGTGTTTTTCCACCGCTTGCTCCTCCCTTACCTGACAGAAGCAGCTGCACCACATGACAGATAGGCCGTGTCATCCCTAAAAATTCCACTCGTGCTACCCTCCTCTACATATTTTTTTCCCTCTGTCAGCACTCAGAGTGATGTTCTAATTTTGCCAAGGCTAACACACACATACACACAGTACATATGCTTTATATCAATAAGTGAGGTGAACAAACAAGAACAGCCAAAATCATAAAATGGAATGAAATGCCTGTTAGCACCCCACACCCCACCTAACCTCTAATCATTAGAGTCTAATGGATACCGTGAGAAAAATGTAGCAGTCAACCACACTCAAAGAATGACCATACATAATCCTGTCCTAGCTCCAGTACAGGGGACGGGAACCGATGGCTCGCGAGCTATATCTGGCTCTTTTGATGATTGCATCTGGCTCGCAGATAAAACGAAATATTGATTCTCGCCTCTTGTTAATATCCCGTTTGGGCTGGAGTTGGCTGCATGCGTAATTTTGATTGATGTCGAAACAGCTGACGAGTATCGTACACTTCAGGTCGAATGGACGGAAGGATTCGCCTTTGAGAGAAAAGGTTCTGCCGTGATTCTAATTTGCAATGAAACAATACTATTGATGAAACAGTCGAATGTTAGAGGCACTTTGACAAGCCCCATGCTACGTTAGCATCTGCATACTTTTGCGAGAGACAGCAGAAAGCAAGCGTGCAAGCTAATGAGCAGTGTGCGGGCTAGCTAGCAGTAACTTTGCCGAGGGACAAGGCAAGTTGACTTTCATTCCCATAGTTTGGCTGGTATTATCACAAAATTATTTTAAAGGACAACCAACACCATTTTTTGTTTACTAACTGACATCAGAAAAACGTTTTATAGCATCTAAAATACCCAAAACAAGCAGGATGATATTTTTAGTCAAATGCAAGAAACCAATAAAAATGACAGTGTCCCAAAACTACTTCAAAATGACCCCTGTAGATGCCGAGTTTCAGAAGGTCCTGCCCCCTTGTTCGTGACATCACGCCAAGATACTCGTTCACAAACTGCCTTGCTCCAGAATCAAAACAATGGCTTCAGAGAGTTCAGAAATAGAGAAGATGCTTTCTTGTTACTCATCCAGTTATGAAGATGATTCAAATAGTTCTGAAGAGAAAAGCATAAATGTTTGCAATCGATTAAATTCGAGCCGCTAAGACTCCAATGTAGCGTTCCAGAAAATGCACAAGATGGCGCCCAAGCTCCGTTGGAAATGGGCTGATTTGTCAGCTGGGAATTTGTGTCAACTAGTATAAAATAGTTGTCTTGCTGCAACACACAACCATTCACCATGGCGTGATGTTTTCCTTCTAATTTCACCATCAACACGGATCAACACAAAGTTTTCAGACCAAACAAAGTACCCAAAATGCATTGTGTGTTGCTTTATCGGTCAGGGGTGTTTTTTCAGTGACGTCACGTCAGGCATGGTCATCAATTTGAAAACAAGACTTCCTGAATATTTAGCGCGAGTCTTAAAACGCAAAATATAGCTATATGCGGCGGAATCTTTGTAAAATACGCTCAGTAGAAGTAATTTGAAGCGATTTTACAAATTATGTACACAACTTGTCGGTTGTCCTTTAAACGATACATTCTGACATTTTGTTAAAATCGTGTGCGTGCTTCCGTTTGTGCGTGTGTGTGTGTTGCTCCTACAGAAAACATTTCTAAATATTTTGCTTTTACGGCTCATAGTTAAAAAGGTTCCCGACCCCTGCTCTAGAAGGTCTGGTTAAGGTCGGTGGATGAGCCACATGGCCTTCTGGGTAATTGAGTGTGAATGTGCTGGAAGTCAACAAACAGCACTTTGTCATATACAGTAAAGTCTCGTTATATCGATATCGGATATATCGATAGTCCCGGTTATATCGATATTATTTCTATGCACGCACGGAGAAAATTACATGCAAACAGGGTCGGATATATCGATAGTCCTGGTTATATCGATATTTTTTCGGACTCCCTTGAATATCGATATAACGAGACTTTACTGTATTGCTCAATTATCATTATTATTTTTTATTTATTTTCTTTGAACTCTTTCAACAGTAGCCAAAATGGAACTGTATAGTGCCACTTAGCAGTTTTTTTTGATTGGATTTGCCTTTATTAGTCTCACAGTGGAGAAATTTACATTTCACAGCAGCAAGTACCGGAAACAAATTCCTTGTGTGTTCTACATACTTAGCAATAAAGATGATTCTGATTCTGATTCATGCCACTCTCATTTCAAGTTTAAGGTCTAGCTCATCATAAAATTACATCTTGAGACGCGCCACATAGTTTAGTGTCGCTAAACGCTAAAGCTAAATAGCCTGTATGCTGAACACCAAACGTCTGTGAAGAATGGCTAATAGTAGTGCTGCACTGATGAGTTGAAATCTTCCAATGAACATTCTATCCATCGGTTTCAAACTCTTATGTCATAAGCTTTTCTGGAAAGTCTCATTAATCACTTATATAAATAAGGTGTTAGAGTGATAGCTTTCAGTGAATTTTATTTGTAGTACTGTTTGTTTGTTTGTTTATGTATTTATTTTTTTAACTCCTCCCTGGATTTCAACAAGTTTTTGCTTCCAGGTCTCTTGCTGCCACTCCAATGCGGTCATTTTTTTTCCGATCCCTTGGTCAAAGCGAACCGGTCGCATCAAGGACGGCGGTCAAAACGCGTCACCATCAACGGAGTGTTACGATGTCTTTGTTAAAACGCGTCAAAGGCTAAAACAAACACGTTTAAACAAGCACGTAGTCAGACTACTGTGCAGTCGGCAAAGATGCGGCGGCGTTGTATAAATTTCGGCGGGTTGTTTTGCTTGAAACCATATGGGACTCATTTGCGGGGGAACTTCTGGAACTGGTTGCAGGCATGGTTTTGATGTTCTTGATAGGCGCGGTGTACATTACGGCCAGCATCAAAACTCCTTCGAGATAATTATGGCAATGCTTCCATAACAGGGAAAGAAAATTCAACACCTCTTGTTCAATCTGTTTTGGAAATACAAAAGCCCAGCGTTCATATTTTTGAATAGCTATGAAAAGCTTTTTATGGCTATTTTTTTCGGGATTTGAGGGAGAGTATAAATATTTGCGCCGGGTGTGTTTTAGTTTCTCTGTTACACGTTTAACAAGCAACGTTGCGTGCGTTTCGGTCCGGTTGGGATGAAATTGGACGAAGGGGTCAACTACGGTGATACCTTGGCTTACGAACTTAAATGGTTCCCAAACAGAGTGTGTAAGGCAAAAAGTGTGTATCCCAATAATTAATTTCCAATAGGAAACCATTAAAATGAGAATAATCTGTTCCAAGGTTCCCATAAAACATAATTTTCTACTTTCTAATTTTCTAAGCCTTAAAACTACACAAAACATAGCTTATTTTATGTTTAATAAATGTGCTATGGTATTATAATTCAAGAAACAAACTGTACTGTATATTGTATAATAAAGTCATTTTATTTACCTTTGTGATGGCCGTTGATGGCTTGATGGAATGGAGTGGCCGGTTTCATCACCATTTAAACACTTGATGAGGAATGCAGCCTTCTTCTTTCACCATCTTGAGAAATGATTGAGGGGATATTTTAACCTTGCAGTCTACACTCTGCTTTTGAACTATTAAAGTTCAATCAAGTCCAAATGTCATTGTTTTCTAACCATTTTATCACTCTCTCTCTCTCTGTCTCTTTAATGTTTAACCCCTCGCCCCCTCACTGCTGCGTTTTTGACCAATCACGTGGCTTTAACCGAAGACTGGGGGCGGGGAATAGAGGACCAAAAAAAGTCGGTTGCCATATTCTTTTTTGGAGAACGGCCTCACTCTCTTTGTCAGTAACCCCCACCCCTCACTGCTGTTTTCTTGACCAATCACGTGGCTTTAACCGAAGACTGGGGGCGGGGAATCGAGGACAAATACAGTTGGCAGCCGGGCTCATTGGCGAACGACACATCACACATTGTGGCGCTCCGTGTGTATCCTGAAAAATAGTTCGTATGCCAAGGTAAAATTTTCATAGATTTAACGTTCGTTAACAGAAAAGTTCGTAAGCCAAGGGGTTCGTAAACCGAGGTATCACTGTATACAAATGTTCATTTGTCCCACCCGCACATAAATATCCAAAGAACAACAGAAAAAAAATGAAAGGCCAATGTCATTACTGTCGATTATGGACAATCTGGGTAATCACTCATAGTGCATAATGTCGTTCGTTGACGACTGTGCAATGAATTCAATGCGTAAATGAGTTAGCCATGCGGCGATAACGATCTGACAACACCATTTGCTAGGTTTGGTCTTACATCGCGTGGCCAACTGCCAAGAAAACACGCAGGGTATGGTGATACGCAGGCGGGTAATGCCAAAAATAACCCATTTGGTTGCATCGCGCCGTACCAGAACAGTACTTGCATTATGTCGCTTTCAGGAGGTAATCGGGGGAGGGTAACGAGGGAACTCAACACTAAGCATTCCGTTGCTATTTCTTGGAGGAACTGCAAATGGGTCAGAACCACCTTAAGAGCTTTCTTGGCAATCGGAGAGAAACAGAGAGAACAATCTTACGCCTTTCTCTGGAAACCTGACCCTGAATGCTGGCTTTGCTGGAGTGATCGCTTAGTACCAGACGGTGGAATTTGTCCATCGCCGCAAACGCTCATTAGCAAGTACAGTGATACATTGGCTTCCGAACTTAATTGGTTCCCAGAAAGTGTGTGTAAGGCGAAAAGTGTATATTTCCAAACATTCATTTCCCATAGGAAACCATTACAATGAGAATAATGCGTTCCCAGGTCCCCATAAAACATAATTTTCAACTAAATAAGCCTTAAAACTACACACAATATACCTTATTTTATGTATAATAAATGTTCTATGGTATTGTAAATAAAGAAATAAACTGTACTGTATAATAAAGTCATTTTATTGACCTTTGTGATGGTCGTTGATGGCTTGATGGAATAGATAGCTTTTTGCATAAAGTGTCTCAAGGACTGGGTTGTACAACTTTGAAGTTGTGATATTGTAACAGCAACAGATGCAGGCAGACACGCTAAAAACTTCATTGATAGCTGGTTCCCTTGCTTGTATATTCTCTTCAAATTGTACAGATGGCTTGTGCGGGTTATTTTAACCTTTCAGTCTACACTCTGCCTTTGAACTATCAATAAAGTTGAATCGAGTCCAAATTTCACTGTGTTTTCTATCTCACTTTTGTTTTTTGTTTTTTATCACTTTTGTTATTTTGTTTCCAGCTCTGTCGTGTGTGTGTGTGTGTTTGTTTGTAACCCCTCCCCCCGCTCACTGCTGCGTGTGTCCCCTCCCTCCTCTCCCATCGATCTTGACCAATCACGTGCGGCTTTAACCGAAGACTGGGGGCGGGGAATAGAGGACAAAAAACAGCCGGATGCCATTTGCAGCTTCGTTCATTTCAGAGATCCAGCTCCAAGAACCGGCTCGTTCGCAAACGACACATCACTCATTGTGGCGCTCTGTGTGTTTCCCGACAAATCGTTCATATGCCAAGATTATATTGTCGCGAATTTAACGTTCGTAAAGCGAAAAGTTCGTTAACTAAAGCTTTCGTAAGCCGAGGTATCACTGTATTATTTTTACGTGCGGCTGCATCGGTCAATCGGCTACCTAGCTAAGCGACAGTCGACGGGAACGCCTCTAGTACTGATGCTTTGACGTTTGATAAATCAATGTTCCTAATAATGTGAAAACCACGCAAGTTAGCATGGTTTCAAATAATCATCTCCAACTATTGATGTCAAGGAATCTAAAAGACGAGAGTGTGAAAAAAGGGTCAAATGTCTCCGCAGGATCTCGGTGTGCATTTAAGCGCAAAGACAAGACAATAAGACCGGGTCTTTGAAATGTGAAGCAAGTCCCAAATCTTTCAAGCGGCACGTTCAGTCCGCCAGCAGCTGCACGCCCGCATCAAGCTACCTCTATGCGACATCCCATCGCCTGCATCCGCCACAGAGCCAGACGCAGGATGAAGAGACACTGGTTAGGTTTCATCTTGACATCACAAGGACTCGAACAGATACTGACACTTTAAAAAAATACAACAAGAGATTCTCAATAATCTACTGCTAGCTAGCTAACACAATGGCGACGGCCTTCCACAATTCAGTACAACCAGTGGCAAGAAGTGGATTTCAACGCTAGGCCTTCAGTAGTGCTACGTCTGAATCAACCCAGACTGAAAAAAGTGTGGTGTGATTTACTACAAGTCCGCTAGCCAGGAAATAACTGACCAACCTTTCTTAATGTTGCTGGCTATCTATTTGCTCTCCAGCTAGCTGGCTATCGATTTGCGATAAATTAGCTCTCTTGCTGGCTATATATTAGGTATGTATCTGGCTATTAGCTGTTTTGATAGATAGTAGCTATCTGGCTAACTATATAGCTGGCTAGCTATTAGCTATATATTAGCTAGCTTTCCATCTATTTGAGTTCCTTCTGGGGTGAGTGAACGCTGGCGCGTGTGGTTGCCACTGCTCACCTACAGCAAAACATATGTGTATTAAGACTATGATTATTATTATTATATAGTCTTGGAGCAATAAACAACGATTCACCATCGCGTTATTTATGTGTTTTCCTTCTAATTTCGCCATCAACACAGATCAACACGAGGTTTTCAGAACAAACAAAGTACCCAAAATGCATTGTGTGTCGCTTTCTCGGTCAGGGGCGTTCCTGATGTGACGTCACGTCTGGAATCGTCACCAACTCAAAAACAAGACTTCCTGAATATTCAGCGCGAGTCTTAAAACGTAAAATATAACTATATGCGGTGGAATCTTTGTAAAATACGCTCAGTAGAAGTCATTTGAAGCCATTTTACAAATTATGGACACAACTTTAATTTTTTTTGTGCATTTTTGCAACTTTTTACTTACTTAGTTCCTTAATTTTTGAAGTTGAAATAAGATATCTTTTCAGCCAAATGGTCAAATGGTGACAGGTGGTAAGAAAGATAGAGTGCACTGTGTAGTGTGCGTGTGCGCGCATTAGTGAATGCAGCCGCAGCCAGGTCTTATGATGGTAGGAAGTCCGTAGCGCCACTGGAGGCAACTTGATAGCCATTAGGAAGTACCCGCATAACAGCGCCGCCATGTTTTGAAGTCGTTGGCAATCTCTGTTCTTTCGGGTCAGCGCAAAGGCACTCTGGACATCCCGCCAACATTTCTAATAACGACGAGGATTTACGCCGCAAAAAGAGCCGATACTCATGTTGTATTTACAGTTTGGCGTCTTCTTTACAGAAACCTCCCCTCCCCCACACCACATGACTCAAGGCGCCAGCTGATTATGCAGCCCCCGGGGGTTGGAATCCAGATTTTAGTCCAAAAACAACAGGCTTGAGATGACTCATACGCTCCGGCATCCCAACTAATGGAAACCTAATATTAGGAATGCCAGTGCCCCTTTGGTCTGCCCCCTTACGGCTTTCAGTTTGTGAGCTCCAAAAACGAGGGCTAGTGGTACCAGTGAATCAGTTTCGCGAAAAACGGTGTCAAAGAAATTATGTGGGGCCAAATATGAGGAAGAGGAGTATAAACTCTGATTCCTGGAGATGTACAGGTGAGAGGAATACATCACTAAGTATTCAGAGGATTTGCAATGTCTTCATTCAAACAAAGTTTATACAGAGATACCTCGGTTTACGAACGCCTTGGCTAACATACTTTTCGGCTTACGAACGTTAAATTCACAATAATTTAATCCTGGCATACAAACTATTTCTCGGGATACACACCGAATGCCACAATGAGTGATGTGTCGTTCGCGGACGAGCCCATTCTCCTATCAAGGAAATGGCAACCGACTTTTTCCACTCTATTCCATCAAGCCATCAACGACCATCACAAAGCTAAATAAAATGACTCTTATGCAGTACAGTTTATTTCTTTAATTACAATACCATAGCCCATTTATTATACATACAATAAGCTGCATTTTGTGTAGTTTTAAGTCTTATTTAGTAGAGAAATGTGTTTTATGGGGACCTGGGAACAGATTATTCTCATTTTAATGGTTTCCTATGGGAAATTAATTTTGGAATACACACTTTTCGCCTTGAACACAGTTTCTGGGAACCAATTAAGTTTGTAAGCCAAGGTATTACTGTATAATATATAAATAGATAGGTTTTCAAAATATAAGGGACACAACATTATAAGGTGATGCAGTAGAGACTGGGGTTACGCACTACTTCTACAAAAATGGAGTCAGTGGCTGTTGACAATCATTGCGAGACCTGTTGCGGTTCAATATTACGTCACATGTAAGGCGCACCTGTGTATAAGGCGCAGGGTCATCTTTTGAAGAAAATCAAGGCTTTTGGGTGCGCCTTATACACTGGAAAATACGGTAATTAATTTGTGTGTCTGAACTAATTAACGATTTGATTCGCATAGGTTGGTCAGTGACCGCAATATGTCTCACCTTAGTTGATCAATTGATTGACTCTTTCCTGGTGTCCATTGACTAAAACTGAGACCGGGGTGGTTCTAGGAAAGAGCCCGCGGGTCTGAAGAACGGGTAGTAAACATCCAAGTAAAGAGTAGCTGGACCCCATGAGGCTGAGGCTCCAGAAGCTCACTGGAATGTCATCAATCTTCTGCCAAAATCTCTGAGATTGCTTCGAGGTTTTTTTTCTCATGTTTATCTCGCCTGACAAGTCTGGGAAAAAAATTAAAATAACCCTGACTCCACCAAAAACCCAGGGTGAAATTTTGGTCAGGGGAAGAACTAGCGGCCAGATGATTGATCACGACGCTAAGACTACGTCTTGTTTGCTTCCCATGAATTACATTTCAAGATTATTGGCGTCAAAGGGTGGCTCAATTTTAAAGTGAAAAGCCAGCGGTGCTTTGAGATAAGAGCGACTTGACTTACACTGTGACTTGAGATAAGAGTGCCCTGACTTACAAGTTTTTTTGGGGAGCGCTGGAATAGGTGAAGGGTCTTTCCGTGATTTTACAAGCGTTTTGAGGTACAATCGTTTTCATGCAATGATTATGCTCATATCTCGCGGTAATTTACTCTGACTAAAAATTGGTACATTTTTAACTTCTTTACTGCGAGACATGTTCAGAAACGTGTCCACTCCAGTGCCAGGGTTTTTGTCATTGTCACTTGAAGTCCAGGACTTCAGTTTTAGGACTACATAAATATACAATGCAGCGTAAGAAACCTTAGACTCTCTACTTTCATCAGAAAATAAGAGTTAATTCCTAAAATATCAATGCGTCAGGAGTTATCTGAGCTTGAAATGGGGGCGGCTGTACAAAATACAATGCAATATTGGTTTATATAGCGAAACAAAGTGCTAACATGGAAAAAAGGGAAATGCTGCCCCTCGCGGAAGGGAAAAACAATGCCAGAGGTCTGACCAGCGCTTTATTGGCACCCAAGCGTAAAAAAACAAAACCCGAACAAATTTGGGAATGGCGCTCTTCATATATCATATTTTCAATTCCCGAATCAATTTATGAACAGCAGTGAATGAGTTAATTCATCACAGCCATCTCACCCAAATGTGTCATAATAATAATAATAATAATAAGAAGAAGAAGAATACATTTATAAGCGCCTTTCTAAACCCCCAAGGTCACTTTAGTCACAGGATATTTTTTTTTTCTGTGGATTAGCAGCGGAAGCCACACGCGCCATCGTTCACTCAAACCGGAAGCATCTCAAATAGATAGCAAGCTAGCTACCTAGCGAAGAGATAATAGCTAGCGAATAGATAGCTAATACCTAGTGAATAGACAGCTACTACCTAGCCAATAGTTAGCTAATAGTTAGCTATATAGCTGATAGATACAGTAGCTAGCTAAATAGCTAGATAGCAGTTAGGGAACAAGATCACCAGCTAATATATTTACAAGACATCTTGAATGAGATCAACTGAAGATGCAGAGCTGATGGATTGCCTACATCTGCTCAAATAATAATAATAATAATAATAATAATAATAATAATAATACATTTGATTTTACTGTAAAAAAAATGTGGTGTTTAAATAGGGTCAGAATCAATAAATCAATAAATAAAAAAATAAATAAAAATATATAAACAAATAAATAAATAATACAATTACATTAAAATAAATGAAAATAAAATAACATGGAATAAAATACAATAAAATAAGTTAAATTAAATTAAATGCAATTACATTTAATTACATTTAATTAAATGTAATAATAATACATATTATTTTCAAGCGCCTTTCAAAGCTCTCAAGGACACTTGTCTCAAGTGTCTCAAGGACACTTTACACTAGATTTTCCCTGTCTGTCTGTGAGCTGATGGATTGCCTACATCTGCTCAAATAATAATAATATTAATAATACATTTGATTTTACTGTAAAAAAATGTGGTGTTTAAATAG
Source organism: Hippocampus bargibanti (assembly GCF_051943395.1). Lineage (NCBI taxonomy): Eukaryota > Metazoa > Chordata > Actinopteri > Syngnathiformes > Syngnathidae > Hippocampus > Hippocampus bargibanti. The sequence goes on from NC_142737.1 coordinate 3,109,734, forward strand.
GGTCAGAATCAATAAATCAATAAATAAAAAAATAAATAAAAATATATAAACAAATAAATAAATAATACAATTACATTAAAATAAATGAAAATAAAATAACATGGAATAAAATACAATAAAATAAGTTAAATTAAATTAAATTAAATGCAATTACATTTAATTAAATGTAATAATAATACATATTATTTTCAAGTGCCTTTCAAAGCTCTCAAGGACATCTCAAGTGTCTCAAGGACACTTTACACTAGATTTTCCCTGTCTGTCTGTGAGCTTGACATGTATGACCAGGTATGATTCAAGCCCGGACAAGAGTTACAGCGACTCTAATACGGAGGCTGTTGCCATTTTATCACTCCAATTATAGTTAAAAACACGACATAAGAGTCCGTGTGAACGTTCACGGGGTACAGAGTGGGGCAAAATGTGCACTCGACTTAAAGAAATAAAAATGGTCTATGAAGAGCCTTCCTCCCCCCCAGCAGGAGATGTTTTATTAGCACCGTTTAAAAGGCCGGCTTGTTAAACATAAAGCAGCAGAGCGGGAGGCCCGCTCAGCTGCACCCTCGGGATCCGTGGCGTGGCTACAACCCTGGCTATTTTCACCTTCTTCACGGCTTTATTTGACATGCTAGCGTGTAGACAGATTTCTTTCAAGATACAATAATCACTTTTAACTTGAGATCCACAAGTCCGGAGTCCCACTTGCGAGGGGGGGGCTGTCAAGATTCGGGTGGTCTTGGCTCCTTTTGGTGTCTTCGCAATGTCAACGAGAGGAAGAAAAACGGGGCCGAGCAGAAGAGGTTAGATAAATAAGAAATATCGGAAGACGTGAACACCTCAACGTGGTGCAGGATTGACTTTCGGAACCAGCGTGGATTCATACACATAAGGTGTAATATGCTATCTTTCCCCCACTAGCGCAAAAAAAGTACAGTGATACATCGGCTTTAGCTCATGAACTTTTCGCCTTATGAACATTAAAGGACAACCGACGTCTCCGGACAAGTTGTGTCCATAATTTGTAAAATGGCTTCAAATGACTTCTACTGAGCGTATTTTAATAAGATTCCACCGCTTATAGCTATATTTTACGTTTTAAGACTCACGCTGAATATTCAGGAAGTCTTGTTTTTGAGTTGGTGACGAGTCCGTACGTGACGTCACTAAAGGACCGCCCTTGACCGTAAAAAAGACGCATTGTAGCGGTCCTTCCATCACGTCAATGTATTTTGCCGGACTTGTTTGGTCTGGGGACCTCGTGTTGCACCCAAAAGCCGCCAGAAGGCTGTCGTCTGCCTGTCTCTTTAATGTTTAAACCACCCCCCCTGACTGCTGCATTCTTGACCAATCACGAAGACTGTGGGCGCCGAATAGAGGACAAAAAAAAAAATTCTTTTTGGGAAAATGGCTTCATTCGGTCACAAAAAAAAAGCTAAAGTATCCAATCGACAGCAAACCACGTATGAACTCAGAGAAAGTGGGTGTGGAAAAGTAGTCCGCCAGCCATTGTGGCGCTCAATGCGTTTCCCGAAAAACGAGTTCGTATGCTAAGATTATATTCTCACAGATTTAATGTTCGTAAGGCGAAAAGTTCATTAGCTAAAGCGTTCGTAAACCGAGGTATCACTGTATTTCAGTTTCTCGGAGAATGAAGCTAAAGTTTTACGCCATATGAATGGTGGTTTTTTTTAAGTGATTAATGCGGTTATTTTATTTATTTTTAATGACACGCCCCTAAAAACAAACAAACCTCACTGCGTTTAAACAGGGGTGTGTAGACTTGTTTAAAAAAAAAAATCCACCGTCAGAAGACTTGGCGTCCACCATGTTATCATTGCCGTAATTTGAACACTGTGTCTGTTCCAACGTTATCCTCATAAATCCACCTGCAAAGTCTAAATAGAGCTCGGTTGGAAGCGTGGCAGAAATGCTTCGCAACACTCATTTACAAACTGAAGGGTGGTCTTCTGTGTTTACCATGTCCTCCTCATCTGTGTTAACTCCACCGCTGTCAGTGTGGGTGTTCTTTCATTTGCGCCTTGGACCCAAGGCTCCAGGGTCTGGATACTTTTGGCAAGGACACTCGCCTGACCTTGTCTTTGAAAACAGAGTCAAAAACAAAGTCAGTGTCCAATGGATGACCAAGGTGAATTTTGGTGAGGGTGGCAAGGGGGTACGTATTGGGTACGTATTTTGTACCCAAATACGTAGATCGGGCCCTTTCCATTTTAGAATTTGACCCCCTTTTCCAGACACTTTTGTTTTTTAATTTCCCAGATCCATCCCTGGAGTTACTACAAAATCATTCGGTAGCCCGGATAAATACAGAGGGTTGTGTCAGGAAGGGCATCCGACGTAAAAGCTTGGCCGAAACAAACATGCGGATCAAACCTCTCTAGATGGAGGACACTGATTTGCTGTGGCAACCCCTTGAAGGGAAAAGCCGAAAGGAAAAGAAGATTTGGGAGAAAACGAAAGCCAGGAAAAACTAACTAGAACAGCTAAACTTTGCACCACTAGCGAGCTAATGGCTGGCTATCTATTGTCTGTCTAGCTGGCCGGCTATCTATCTGTTGGATATCTAGTGGCTAGCTATCTACATGGCTATCTGTTAGCTATCCGTCTGGCTGGCTAGCTATCTATTAGCTGGCTAGCTATCTATTAGCTCACTATCTAGTTAGTTGGCTATCTATTAGCTAGATAGCTGGCTGGCTGTGTATTGGTCATCTATCCAGCTAGCTAACTATTTGTTGGATACCTAATGGCGAGCTATCTATTGGCTATCGAGCTGGCTATCTGTTAGCTATCTTCCCAGCTGGCTAGCTATATGTTAGCTAGCTCGCTGGTCAGCTGGCTATCCATTCGCTGGCTAGCTATCTATTAGCTATCTATGAGCTATCTGTTGGATATCTAGAGGCTAGCTGGTTGGCTGGCTATCTATTGGCTATCTAGCAGGCGGGCTGACTGTCTGTTAGCTATCTCCCCGGTTGGCTATCTATTAGCTAGCTCGCTGGTTAGCTGGCTATTAGCTATCTATTATCTGGCTAGCTATCTAGTACGCTGGCTATCTAGTTAGCTATCTGGCTAACTAGATACTTCTAGGTTGAGTGATCGCTGGCGCATGTGGCTGCCGCTGCTCACCCATAGAAAAACTGATCCTGTGAGTGTAAAGTGACCTTGAGAATTTTGAAAGGCACTTACAAATGAAATGTATTATTATTATTATTATTTGTTTGAGGTTAATCAGAGGCACTTTAACTAGAAAGGTCATTGAAATGCTTTACTTGAATCCAACAAGTAATGCGAAAATATTTTTTAAACATTTTTCCCGGTTGTAAAATGCCACACCGCCAAAATGACACCCAAGGGTTAAATTTTTTTCTCAGGTAAACAGTTGCTGAATTGTAGCAAATGCGAAATTTACGAGCACTCCCACCCTCCTCCCGTGTGTGGCGACATTTGGCGCGTCAGGGCGACGACCTCCCTGGATGTTTCGACATCCTTCGAGTGACATCACTTCTCAGCCAGAGATAGAAAAGCGCCACACGAGAATCATCCTTTACTGTAAATATTTTCTTAGCTGTGCATTTGTCGGGTTCCCTTGTAGGGTGGTGTGAATTTGGACACCACTTAGACAGCTGCGATTCATCGTCTAGGGGTACGCGATAAAGATGATGATCGCAAATTCCTTAGTGTTGTTGTTGTTGTTGTACTCAGGTCAGCTTTGGTAATAGTCTTCGAAGCAAGGAAACAATTGTGGGAAGAGTTTAAAGTAGTTATCTTGTGGTTTATGCGATCGTAGAAACCTGCCTGGGGATGACAGCTGAAAACTAGCATTGATGCTAAGTCGTGTTGATTAATGTTCACCGAGCTAATGAAACACAGTGATACCTCAGCTCACGAACTTAATTGGTTCCCAGAAAGTGTGTGTGAGGCGAAAAGTTCGTCTGCCGAACATTTATTTCCCATAAGAAACCATTAAAATGAGAATAATTCGTTCCCAGGTCCCCATAAAACATACCTTTCTACTAAATAAGCCTTAAAACTACACAATATATACCTCATTTTATGTATAATAAATGTGCTATTGGATTGTAATGAAATAAATAAACGGTACCATGTGATAAAGTCGTTTTATTTACCCTTGTGATGTCCGTTGATGTAGTTGCCTCTTGATGACATCCAAGTGAAGTTGCTGTGCTTTCTCGGCGATAATACCCTCACTCACTGTCCCCTGCTAGCTGCTTTCCCCTGCTATCAAAGTTGAAACTCTCTCACTGTCGTCTGCCTGTCTCTTTAATGTTTAACGCGTTAATAGTGTATAGTGTAATAGTGTATAGTGTAATACTGAATAATAATAGTAAATAACTAATCGAAGCATCAGCTATGGTGAGACGGGTCACAATTATTTAGCGCTATATGCCAATGGAAGACACCTTCACAATGTTTACAAATGGTTTCAAAATGAGAATTACAGCCAAAATGATCACAACAAAAACGTGGGTATTGTCTTTATAGTCACACATGCGCGCTGTAAACTCCATTGCATCAGGTTATAATTAATGTCTCAGACCAACAAATGCACTCTTCATAAAGGCCACCATGCCGCGCGCATCCACGTATTACTACACAAGTATTTGCTTTAGGCACTCTGCAACTTTTATTTCCCTTAACGAGCACTTCAAGAACTAGTGTTCCTCTCGTATTTTGGCAATGAAAAAGGAACGACATTATTCCACTTTCAAAATCAAACCCTTGAATATAATCACAACCCAAATATGCGGATCTATGATTGATTCATCTGCCTGCAGTCCAGACCCGCCTGGCATTAAAAATACGCAGCGGCGCATTATGAAGCGTAAAATACGACAACGGACACCCGCGGTCTTTTGAACAGCTGAACCTGTTCATCAAGCGCGAATGGGAAAGAATGTATGAAATCACACCGACAAGTGAAAAATAGCTAAGTAATTTAGCGTAATAATTGCACAGCTGCCCGACAGCTTTTTCGTCATTGTGACGAACTTCTCTACCATTTAATTAACTTTAAAGGACAACCGACACCTCTGGCCAAGTTCCGTCCATAATTTGTAAAATCGCTTCAAATGACTTCTACTGAGCACATTATACAAAGATTCCACCGCATATAATTATAATAATATTTATAATAATTTTCTGACGAAGTTTCTTGGATAAGAAGCGAAACGTCCGACACCTTCAAAGAAGTACAGATGACGGCTGAAGAAACCTTTTCATCGATTGATAATAATAGCTATATTTTACGTTTTAAGACTTGTGCTGAATATTCATTAAGTCTTGTTCTCGAGTTGATGACAATGCCCTAAGTGACTTCACGGAGGGAACGCCCCTGACTGAGAAAGCGACACACAATGCATTTTGGGTACTTTTTTTCGTCTGAAAACACCGTGTTGATCGCAAAATTAGAAGGTAAACTAGATAAATAAAGCGATGGTGAATTGTTGTGTGTCGCAGCCAATTACGGTAACACACATAAAGAAGGTGAAAGTTGACACAAATTCCCAGCGGACAAATCAGCCCATTTCCAATGGAGCTTGTGCGGCATCTTGTGCATTTTCTGGTCGCTACATTGGAGTCCAGACGGCTCGAATTGATACGGAAGGACTTCTTTAATCGATTGCAAACATTTAGTCTTTCCTCTTCAGAACTACAGTAAAGTCTCGTTATATCGATATTCTCGGGAGTCCGAAAAATATCGATATAACCGGGACTATCGATATATCCGACCCTGCGCGCATGTAATTTTCTCCGTGCGTGCATAGCAATAGTATCGTAATAAGCGGGACTATCGATATAACCGATACCGATATAACGAGACTTTACTGTATTTGAATCATATTCATAACTGGATGAATAACAAGAAAGCATCTTCTCCGGATCTGAACTCTCTGAAACCATTGTTTTTATTCTGGAGCAAGGCAGTTTGTGAAGGAGAATCCTGGCATGACGTCACGAACAAGAGGGCGGGACTTTCTGAATCGTGCCAGTTCCGAGCTCATTTTGTGGTAGTTTTGGGACATTTTAAGTCATTTTTATTGGTGTTTTGCATTTGACTAAAATCAGCCTGCGTGTTTTGGGTAATTTAGATGCTCTAAAACGTTTTTCTGATGTCAGCTAGGAAACAAAAAAAACGGTGTCGGTTGTCCTTTAAGAGGCTAGGTAATGACCGACATATTTCAAATGAGTCAGTGCAATCCTAAAGTCATGTGACTAAGACTGGAGGACCGATTTTCCATAAAGTCCTGCTGTGAGCAGGTTGACGACCGGTTCAAAAAATGTTTGGGAAGAAATGTGAAATAATACATTCGCAGTCTATGAAGAAGAAAAGCAGGTTTGTTCCACCGCTGTCACAAACAAGAGGTGAGCAACAGTCTTAAGAAGAAAAATCAGAAGGTTTCTGTTTGCAAATCCTTTTTTGGGTTAGGGGGGAACCTCAAGTAAGGGTCTGTGTCCAAATCTACAGACTCCTTTTGGAGTTCATCTCAACCTCCCCCCTCTTCCAAAAAACTCCTCCACCCTCTCCTCTCAATGAATTCCAGATGTTTTGCAGACGAAAGTGAATTTTAAAGGGGGGAGGGTGACTGGCAGTTGTTCTTTTTCGAAGGCTTGCATGTCTAATTTATGAATGCAGTCTTAGAAAAAGCCCTGGATCCAAATGTATGCCGGCTTTTCCGGGATCATTTAGAATTACAAAGCGCCCGAAACCAGTTCTCGGTGGACCTGAGCCAAACGGATGAAATGCAAATAGGTCCGGTTGAAAGTCTTGCGACATAAAACTGGCATACTTTTCGGATCAAGACGGCACGGAAAGGATTCAGAGTGTAATGAAGTCCTGACGTCTTAGCAACGAACAATTCAAATGGTAGGTCGTGGTAAACATGCAGCAGAGGTGTTCCAGATTCGGTCGCCGTGTGCGGTCCGCCTCACGGACATAATCCGAGATTGTGATGTCAGAAGTGTAGGAAATGGACTGATCTCTGCTTTTTAATAAATATCAAATCCTCCTTGCCCGAGGGCCAGATGAAAAGAGGCTCTCTTGGCGACCGATAAAGAGGCGCCTGCAGCCCCTTTTAAGCATCAAATCCTCATTCGAGGCGAATCTAAACGCAAAAATGAACAACATGCAATTATTACCCGAGGGTCAACCCAGTGTTGAATGATGCAAAAAAAGGTTATGTGAATTGTTCTACTCAATAAAAACGTCAATGTCTTTACCTCCATTGAGTAAGTGAGGATTTTATTTGTCTTGTAAGCAAAAATGGAGTGAGGTGACAGTGAGGTCTGTCATGATCTGGTTGGCGACCAACGGGTGGCGCTGTCGGCCCCGCCTGCACCTGAAAAGGTGCTGGTCGTCCCGATCAGTGGCAGTCAAAGGGACTCCCGGCACGACCATTCGGCGTCGGGTCATTGTATGCACTGTATGCAATTGTATGCTGGGTATCCTTGAATTCTTGATGAGCGACTGATTAAAATAAACTAAAAATAATATAATAAATGGAATAAAGAGCATCAATTTCACCACCCCTCATAATCCATTTCCAACAATACTATTGTAAGCATCCTAAATAGCTCCGACCTCTCCGTGCACACCATGACTTTGCAAACTTCCCATTGGAATCACTCAAGCAGGGATTGCCTGCTCATTGTTTGCTTTGCTTCCTGCTAACGCGGCACACTTCCGCGACCGCGCGTGACGCTGCCAGCAGATGTGTGCCGGGTTGCAGAATAAATAAACCGGGTCGAGACGATGCTGTCCGCAGAAGCTAAATATTGACTTAACGACCTGTAATCAGATTCACTCACATGACAGAATGGAAATAAACAGCAACACTGGCCCACGTCGACCCTCCCACCACAACACAGGAACACTTGCCGGGAGTCAACGAAGGAGGAGGAAGGGGGGGGGTGGAAACATGGGAATCTCAACTCAAGCCAGTCATGCAGTGGGCGAGCGAAGGTGATGGAAGAATGAAATGGCTTTATTGTTCAATATAGTTTATTTCTTTAATTACAATACCATAGCACATTTATTATACATAAAATAAGGTATATTGTGTGTAGTTTTAATGCTTATTTAGTTGAAAATTATGTTTTATGGGGACCTGGGAACGGATTATTGTCATTTTAATGGTTTCCTATGGAAAATTAATGTTTGGAATACACACTTTTCACCTTGCACACACTTTCTGGGAAGCAATTTGAGTTCGTAAGCCAAGGTGTCACTGTATTTTGAAGTGACATTTTTGTGCGGCCTTTTTGGGCCAAGCTTTTCGTAAAATCAGGCGGAAGTCATTTCAAGGCTTCTGGATTTGACTGAAATGTAACCTGATAAACATCCATCCCACATCTGGCTCCACGTTCAAAGTTACTGAGCGTCGAGATGGTTCTTTTGGCAGCTCTTCCATAAAGAGAAAGAACCGTGGATTCTTTTGAGTTCTATAAATTTGTTCTCTCAAATAAAGGAGGGAAAAAAATAATCCTTCATGTGGCTGGAATTTGAAGATAAAAGAATGGTTGTAAAAATCAGGGAACATCTGTGGGGGGGGGGGGGGTCAGGGAGGGTTTGGCAATAAATCTGCCGTCCTATCTTTGGGATCATCTCTCTTGAGGGCCATGTGAGCAGAAAGTACAGCGAGCGTTTGACTATGGGAATCACTCCTGGAGATCTGTAGAGGGAAGGCACGGCTGGGTTTTCACGACAAGGTTCAAGTGACTTCGAGTTTGACTTTCAGGGAAATGGGGATGTGCGCTAGGAAGTGGACTGGTCGCACGAAAGTCAGGGATGGTTGATTTGAGGTTGAACATTAATCATCTGGGGCAAAAAGAGAAAATGGCCCCGGGTGAGAAATTCTGTTTTTTTTTTAAACAGGAAATAATGCCAGGTAACTTTTCTCAAAGATTTTTTTTGAAATATGATTATGAATCTGCCCTTGTTTTTCTCTAGCCTGCCAGTTTTTCATAACAATCCAAACAATTAAAATTACATTATAAAATGTAATACATTTAATAAATATGGAAATATGTATTGTGCAAGCCTTTAAACCAGGGGAATCAAACTCATTTCACATGGTGGCCCACATATGGCCTCGGTAGATGTCAAGTGGGCCGGACCATTAAAATTATACCATAAATGCTATAAATAACCAAAATACCGAAACTTGTTGAAAACACACCAAGCACAAAGGTTTCCCACGCATCTCTGTAAAAAAAATATGACGTGGTCCATTTTTCATTGAAAATTCTACACTCCTTATCTACTTTTTTCCGTTTGGATAATGACATTTTAGCTAATGAGGGTGTTAAAAAAAAAAATCACCACTCTGCCCCTAGTGGACAATCATTGAATTGCACCTCATTAAAAAAAACTCAATTTCGTTCGTGCATTTTTTCCACTTTTAAATTATGCTGCAGGCCTGATCAAACCTCCTTGGGGGCCAGTTGCAGCCCGCGGGCCGTATGTTTGACACCCTTGCTTTAAACTTAACCCCCACCCAAAAAAATAAATAAATAAAATGAAAAAAATATATCAAAAACTGATTAACTCATTCGTGGCCATTCCCAAATTTATTCAGGATTTGAAAAGTATGATGTGGATTGCCATACTGGAATTTCTTCGAGTTTTGTTTTTTTCTTGCGGGGGGTGCCGATAAAGCGCTGGTAAGGCCTCTGGCAATGTTTTCTCCTTCCACAAGGGGGCAGCGTTTGCCTTTTGTCCATGTTTTCACTTTTTTTACAGCTTCATCTGTTGTTAAAGCGCTGTAGAAATCAATATGTATTATATTGTATTTTGTACAGCCGCCCCCATTTCAAGCTCAGATAACTCCAGACCCATATAATTTAGGAATTAACAATTTTTTTCCTGATGAAAAAAAGAGAGCCTATGGTTTCTGTCTCTGAATTGAATGTTTACGTATTCCTTAAACTCAATATTCTGTGGATCTTGCAATTTGAGTGAAAATGACAACAACTCTGGCACTGGAGTAAATGTGTCTACTCCAGTTTGCGCATCATCTGGCAGTGAATGACTCAAAACTGTTAACAACCGCGATTTGGAGTTCAGTAGTATCAAAATTAGGCCCAACTCTCAATGCCATTTTATTTAACTACACTGCCTCAATCAAAATCTAATTCAAAACACTCATCATGAACGTCATTCGCCAGGTGTACTTAATGTTTTGACTGGAAAATGAACCAGTGCTAGCAAGTTTTAATATTAATAGTGACCCGCTAGCCCTGGATCACCGTACCCGACAGATGCGTCAGGAAACATTTCCTCGATGAACAAATAGTTTTTCCTTTTTGAGCGACATTTTGAAGTTTTCGTCTGCTAGATATCAAAGTCAAAGTCAGCTTTATTGTCAAATAGGTTAATATGCATGATATACAGCACAGATGAAATTACTGTCCTCTCGGACCCAGCGTGCAAGGCACTTATAATGTAGCTAAAAACGAAAGACAATTGACAACAGATAATACATGTAATTTATGAATGTAAAGTGAGGTAGTGTCGTATGTAAAGTGACGTAGTGTAGTAATGCAAAAACAAAAAAATAGGTGGAAGTGAGGTCTTGCAGAAAAAAAAATAGAGTTCAGTATGATAGTACAGCATGTAGCGTGTACTCAGAGTTCAGTGAGTGTGGTAGTGGGAAGGGGAAGGGGGGGCAGGGCTGGGAGGTAGTTGAGTCTCGAGCCATGCGCTTCAGGGGAACAATTTCTTATTAGCAATCAGAGGGATTTAAATAAATAAATAGACGCAGTTATCCATGATCTCATCCTACTGATGACAACAAGAACAATCAGCCAGGTGCGAGTTTTTGTCTGAGAATGTCTGAAGATCATGGCAACGTTAAAATGTGCCATCTCTCTATCGTTCCGACGGAAACGGTCTCCATATGTTTGCTTTTGGAAAAGAAGGAGACTGTAATCGGCGGCTGTTCTCACTTCAAAATGATTCCCCTCATACACCCCCTCCCCACCACCACCAGCCATCTGGACCATTAGTCCTTTTCCATCTGTGAACATTTTTGGCTTCACTACACAGAAGACGAGATAGCAGTTGAAAGGCAATCACACAAACTTGAATACTGCTTTTTGCCTTTGACCAAACGGAAAGGTCAAAACGGCAAGCGCGTTCAAAGCCGGCGTGGAGATTTGAATCAGGGCCTGCGGACGGATTCTTGACTGGTTGATGGTCAAGTTGGTAAAAAGTGAACATACCAAAGAGAGAAGCAAAAACATTAAGTGCTCTTCACCATCTTGCTTTTCAAATAGAGTGATACCTCGACTCACGACCGCTTTAGCTCACGAACTTTTTGACTTACGAACGTTAAATTTGCGAGAATATAATCTTGGCATACCAACTATTTTTTGGGAAAAACACGGAGCGCCATAATGAGTGATGTGTCGTTCGCGAACGAGCCGGTTCTTGGAGCTGGATCTCTGAAGTGAACGAAGCTGAAAATGGCATGAAAATGGCCAAAGGCAGGTGGGATTGGTACCACTACCAAAAAGCTGCCAAAATGTTCTTGGGGATAGCATTAGCTCGGGAAGCTCCTGTATTTTGTGTTTCTACTTCTTTCTTTCCTTTCCTCACTTTGCTGCTGTGAAATGTAATTTTCTCCACTGCAAGAATAAAAGGTAAATCCAATCCGATCCAATTAGCCAAAGGCAGGGGGTGTCGGTACCACAAAAAAAAAAAATCACCAAAATATTCTTGAGGCTAGCATTAGCCAATGGCAGGAGGGGTCGGTACCACTACAAAAAAGCCTGCCAAAATATTCTTGAGGCTATCATTAGCCAAAAGCAAAGGGTGTTGGTAGCACTACAAAAAAGCCGCCAAAATATTTCTGAGGCTAGCATTAGCCAAAAGGTTCAGGGTGTCGGTACCAGAACCAAAAAAAAAAAACGGCAAAATATTCGTGGTGCTACTGAGCGTGAGCCGAAGGCAGGGGGTGTCGGCACCACAACAAAAAACAAAAAGGCCAGGGAAATATTCCTGGGCCTACCTAGCATTAGCCAAAGGCAGAGGCTGTTGCTAGTATTAGCCAAAGATAGGTTGGATCAGTACCACTACAAAAACACACAAATGTTCTTGGGGATAGCATTAGCCAAGGGCAAGGGCTGTCTGTACCACAACAAAAAAGCCAGCGAAATATTCCTGGGACTAGCTAGCATTAGCCAAAGGCAGAGGCTGTTGCTAGTATTAGCCAAAGATAGGTAGGATCAGTACCACTACAAAAAAAACACAAATGTTCTTGGGGATAGCATTAGCCAAGGGCAAGGGATGTCTGTACCACAACAAAAAAAGCCAGCGAAATATTCCTGGGACTAGCTAGCATTAGCCAAAGGCAGAAGCTGTTTCTAGCATTAGCCAAAGGCAGCCGAGGTCGGTACAACAAACAAAAAGCCACCAAAATGTTCTTGGGGATAGCATTAGCCAAAGTCAAGGGCTGTCTGCACTAGAACAAAAAAGCCAGCAAAATATTCCTGGGGCTAACTAGCATTAGCCAAATGCAGAAGCTGTTGGTACCATAGCAAAACATTAGCCTGCTATGTTTGAAGATTTTCCCACAACTGCTACCGGTGTCTCATTGAATGTAGCCCAAATATAGTTTTCACTCATGGGTACTTCCCCAAGTTGATGCGTCGGCCATTAAGAGTCTTGACACAAAAACATCTGATGGCAAAATTCTGCTTTGGGAGTTTGCCCAAATCCATATTTATTTCTTCATTTATTTAACAAATGCCGTACATCGTCATATATATTTCTCCAGAGGGGGGGAAAAAAAACTAACAAGATTTTCCATTGTAAGAAAACAGACAAGCTTTGTCTGCTCCGCCATAGAATTTGGTGCCTCGAGCCCTGCGCTCGCCGCCCACTAAATCACAGGATATTCTCAAATCACAATGACAAGTGCGGGATAGGGTTTCCCGTCTCAAACTTTTCTGTCAAAGTTTTAAAGAGGTCTTGTGGACCATCCCCTATTTCCTCCCCCTTGACATGAGGCCCAGCGCATTGACTGATGGCTCCTTTGGTGACATCATGGGGTAGTAGTATAGAATCCAGAACATGTTTCAAGTTTGTGCATTCCTTGCCATTTCCTGTCTCCTACTTTTTGCCTTCTCCTGCGCACCTCCCTTCCCAGCCATCCGTTGGCGTCCTTTTATTGGCCGGCGGCGGCACGTCATGTGGTTCTGCGGGATCCTCCCATGTAAACAGTCGTGTTTTTACCGCTAGCCGACTGCCAAAACCCCTCAATTTGTCACTTCCCGGAGTCACTTAGTGTTTTTGCGGCTTGCTAGGTGCAAGCGAAAGGTAATGAGGAGGAAACCTCAGGCAAACTCGAAACCGCCAAAACGCCTTAAAGAAGAAGCAAAAGCGATCTTGGTCTGCGCGCACGTCCTTTCACAGCTGGATAGAGGCTACGTGTTTTAGCATATTAGGCCGTGCTAATCTCTGGGGACCGTTACTCTGCAATACGGTACGACGGGCGCCTCTGCTGATAAGTGACCGTACCGGATTTTTGACTAGCTTTCCTTGTGTTATAAAGTTATTGGTACAGCGATACCTGAACTTGTGAACGCTTTAGCTAACGAACTTTTCGCCTTATGAACGTTAAATTCGCAAGAATATAAACTTGGTATACGAACCATTTTCGGGAAACACACAGAGCGCCACAATGAGTGATGTGTCGTTCGCGAACGAGCCTGTTCGCTGGAGTAAACGAAGAGAGCCGAGCTGAAAATGGCAGCCGGCTTTTTTTTTGTCCTCTATTCCCCGCCCCCAGTCTTCGGTTAAAGCCGCGCGTGATTGGTCAAGATCCGTGGTAGAAGAGGGAGGGGACACACGCAGCAATGAGCAGGGGTGAGGGGTTACAGAAACAGAAACACACACACATGAAAGGGAGACGACAGAGCTTGAAACAAAAAAACAAGTGAAAAAAACAAAAAACAAAAGTGAAATGGTCAGAAAATGGATAGAAAACAGTGACATTTGGATTTGTTTCAACTTTATTGATAGTTCAAAAGGCAGAGTGTAGACTGCAAGATTAAAATATCCCATCAATGAGTCTCCGCAAATAACGCGCACAAGCCATCTGTACAATTTGAAGAGAACATACAAGCAAGGGAACCAGCTATGAATGAAGTTTCTAGTGTGTCTGCCTGGATCTGTTGCAATATCACAACTTCTAAGATGTACAACCCAGAGCTCCTTGAGAGACTTTATGCAAAAAGCTATCCATTCCATCAAGCCATCAACGACCATCAAAAATGTAAGTAAACATACTTTATTATACAGAACAGTTTATCTTTAATTACAATACCATAGCACATTTATTACACATAAAATAAGGTACATTGTGTGTAGTTTCAAGGCTTATTTAGTTGGAAATTATGCTTTATGGGGACCTGGGAACGGATTATTCTCATTTTAATGGTTTCCTATGGGAAACCAATGTTTGGAATACACACTTTTCACCTTATACACACTTTCTGGGAACCAATTAAGTTCGTAAGCTGAGGTATCACTGTACCTTGTGACGTTTCAGCATTCTTTTTCCGACCGCTTGGAGACGCTGGCGGTTTTTGTGGGTGAGGTGTAAAAGTTCATTCAGATGGGATTTAGCTGACGAAGGCATCCAGCTGCCTTTGTCGTCTGCGCACGCCTACGCACTTCTCCCATTACTTGCCTGTTGTCCTCGCAGGCCTCATGCCGGGGCAGATGCAAGAACACTCATAGAAACATGTACACACACACACACACACATTCCTAGTTTTTAACAACGAGAAGGCAAATGGAAAAGCAATGGTTACTGCTGTTGGGGGAGGAACGTAGATAGAGATAGGCAGGTGTCTGACGTTTAACGGCTGCGAGGTAAAGGGAGCACAGGGGTCAAAGGCTAAAAAAAAAAGACAATGGGAAGGAAGGCGAAGGGCTGCAAAATGGCGGCTTCCTGCGGGTGTTTGGCATTATTCTATTTTCACATCATTTGCTATGTCATTCATATTAAGTCGGAAAAAATATCGATATAACCAGACTATCGATATATCCAATCCTGCGGCATGTAAATTTTCTCCTTGCATTCATAGAAATAGTATCGTAATAAGCAGTACTATCGATATAACCCATATCGATATAACGAGACTTTACTGTAATTTAAAAAGACAAAAAAGGCCCGTGTTCATACGTCAACTGGGAAGCAAAGCGCGCCAACGGCTGAACTAAAAGCTTATAAAAGGCCGGCGTCATCGGAGAGCTCAGAGGAGTGAGTTTTTACGAACACCTAATTGGGCAGTTCTTACTGGAATCTGTTCCACACATCAGGCAAAGATGACACAAACTTCTTTCATCGCAAACAGGCTGAATTGAAACAGCCTGGACGGACACCGCCGCATGGAAAAAATATATATATAAACTAACCCTTTTTTTTAAGCGCACTCGTGCATTTGAGTCCAGCGAGCCCAGCTGAGAATGTCTCAATAAAGTTCATTTGAAGACAGAGGGTGGGTGACGGTGGAAGGTTGGGGTCTGTCTTTTGAAGTCGTGTCACTGAGCCAATAACGTCACTGGCTGAGGAAGATTGACAAGCTCATCTTCCTCACAGCTGCTTTTTTTTTTTTTAACAATCTGTGTTGGAGGCGCAATAATGTGCCATCGGGATCACATCTATAAAGCTATCCAGCTATCTATCAATCTGGCTATTCAGCTATCTAGATATCTATCTAGCGATCAAGCTAGCTATCTATCAAGCTATCTATCTAGCTATTAAGCTATCTAATCTATCAAGCTCGGTAGCTATCTCTCTGCCAAGCTCACCAGCTTGCTAGCTATCTATCAATCAAGCTAGTCAGCTATCTATCTATCAAGCTAGGTATCTTCATTGTGGACGATGTCACTTCACCATAGGAAAGAGATGTATTGGGAAACTTTAGTAGACTAAAGTTTTTTTCTCGCCATTAATTGGTCGACGGCTTTCTTTACGTCCTCCCTCTATAGGCAAGAGTAAGCTTGAAGCGTGACTTCGAATCAATTTTAAAATATTTCAACGAAGTTTCCAACTTTAACTACTACTTCCATAGTCGCATTGAGTCTGTTGACATTGAAAGCTTGGCTGACCAGCTCAGTTGAAGATAAATGGCGCCCTCTGCTGTCCGAGATCGGCACTGTGTAATTTGTCAAACTGACATAATTGGACAAAGTGAAATGTGTCAATCCACAAATGACAACCAGTTACAGTCAATGTGCTTTTTCTCGTAAAGAGCACATTTAATGGTGCCTACGATGTTGGCAAGAAATGATAAATTGTCAGGGGAGGGGGTGAAAAAAAGAAATAAGTACTAAAATCAGCACAGTCACTTTTTTGTTTCTTAACTGACATCAGGAAAACGTTTCATAGCATCTAAAATGCCCAAAAACACGCTGTGTGATATTTTTATTCAAATGCAAAACACCAATAAAAATGACTCAAAGTGTCCAAAATCTGCAAAAAAAAATTGAGCTGCGAATTGGGCATTTTCAGAAAGTCCCGCCCCCAGTTTGTGACGTCACGCCAAGACGTCTTGCATTGCTGGAGAATCAAAACAATGGCTTCAGATTCGGAGAATATGCTTTCTTGTTACACATCCAGTTATGAATATGATTCAAATAGTTCTGAAGAGGAAAGCATACATGTTTGCAATCGATTAAAGAATTTATTCCATGCCATTTTGAGGCAACATTGGGGAGAAACGATCACCAGAAAAGAGGCACAAAATGGCGACCTCCTGTGGCCACTTCCGTTTCCACAGGCTGATAAATTCCTTATATGGAGCTTGGACACCCTCTTCTGGCGGCTTTTGGGTGCAACACAAGGTTTTTAGACCAAACAATACAGCAAAATACATTGACGTGATTGAAGGACCGCTACAATGCGTCTTTTTTACGGTCAAGGGAGGTCCTTTAGTGACGTCACGTACGGACTCGTCACCAACTCAAAAACAAGACTTCCTGAATATTCAGCGAGAGTCTTAAAACATTAAATATAGCTATATGCTGTGGAATCTTTTTAAAATACGCTCAGTAGAAGTCATTTGAAGCCATTTTACAAATTATGGACCCAACTTGTCCGGAGACGTCGGTTGTCCTTGAACAGCAGGCTGATGAATACTTCCTCCCCCTCCCCGCTGTAGCCAGAGAGCAGCTTTAAGGGCACCATTACCTCCGTGAGACATATTCTCACTGCAGGCCGAGTAAATTATTGCCACATTTTTGCTGCTCGCGCTCAAACTACTCTGGCGAGAGGAGGACATCCATCTTGGTCCGTTCCCGAGACGCCGCGAGAGTCATTAAGGTCTACAGCCTGTCTAACCTTGATCGGCCTGGGCCGCAAAACTCATCTTTTTCAACTGCAAATTTAAGAGATGACCTTGAAGGAAAGCCATTAGTCACTGCTTGCAATCTAACGAGAATGCTTCCCCATCCCCCACTCGCTGGGTACTTTTATTATTATTATTATTATTATTATTATTTCTCTTTTAACACCATACTTTGAAGCATCCAAACCCATAGGAAGCCAAATCTTTCTAAGTTGTAAAGTGTGTGTGTGTGTGTGTGTGTGAAGTGGGAGGTTACAGCCTGTTCTGTTTTTTTTAATTCAATTTAATTCAATTGTATTTTATTTTAATTCAATGTAATTGTATTTTATTTTAATTTTAAATATTTTAATTCATTTTAATTCATTTGAATTTACTGTAATTTAACGCAATTTAATGTAATTTAATGTAGTTTATTTTAATTTATTGTAATGCATGTAATGTAATTTATTTTATCGTATATTATTTTATTTTAATTTAAGTTAATGTAATTTAATGTAATTTTATTTATTTATTTATTTAAACACCACATTTTTTACACTAAAACAAATAAAAAGCCGGACTACCATTTCATTTCATTCATTGAAAGAGCGCCTTATAGTCCAGTGTGCCTTATATATGGAAATTTGAAAATACACCATTCATCGGGGGTGCGCCTCATACTCTGGTACACCTTATACACCGGAAAATAGGGTAATTTCCTAGCTCGTTACCCACCCAGTCATTGAATTGGTACGATCACGTCATGGGCGGATTTATTGACTTGTTAAGTCCCCACAAGATGACCAAAATCCCTCACAAAAATTAAATCAAGAAATATGCTATTTGAAAGTTATTCTTGAGTGAGCACGGGCTCCAAAAAAAAGTGTTCTAAAATCATTTTTTTAAATTTCATAACTATTTTTTTTTCCATGTTTGAAATGGTGTTCCCGTGGGGCAAATTGTTCGCACACCAAGTCCCCACCATGTGGCAAAAATGTGTGTTTGTATTTTTGTGTGCGTGTATAAAAACTAAACCGGTGACTGTAAAGTGTCCTTGAGGGGTTTTAAAGATGATTACAAATTAAATGTATTATTATTATTATTATTGTTGAAACATTACGCAGCATTGCGCTTTTTCAGTCATAAGCTCTTAACGTGTCAGGGGGAAGGAACTGTAAAATGACAATCGCCTAAGATATGAATATACTGTACATACCGCCTTGAACAAACAGAAATATAAAAGGAAACCAAATCAAGCCCGGGGTGTGCAAATTGCTACGTTAGCAACCGTCAAATTACAAGGAACCGTTAAGAGTGTCTACAGCTATAAAAGCATAATTATGTACGGCAGCTTTATGAATCCTGTGGTTTTCACAACCGCCTGGTCCCATGAGAAAAGCTAAATTCATTTGTCCCCCCCCCCCACCGCCTCACTGCGGTGACTTTACCATTGAGAAATGACAGGGTTGTCAAAGGAGGGCCACAATGGATGCTGTCGCCATTTTGTGCATTTGACAGCCAATCATCAGAAAAAGCTTGTGAAGCCAACTGTCAGCTTCTTAGATGTGGCCTTGGGAGCTCTGGCTTCTCAATTACATAAACAGACTGCTTGTTATGCATTTTTAGCAATAATAATAATAATAATAATAATAATAATAATAATAATAATATTCACAAACACATTGTGTCAAACTAAGAATATTAATAGTAGTGATACCTCAGTTTATGAGCTTAATTGGTCCCCAGAAAGTGTGTGTAAGGCGAAAAGTTCGTCTGCCAAACATTTAGTTCCCATAAAAAAACATTAAAAATGAGAATAATCCGTTCCCAGGTCCCCACAAAACATAATTATTTACTAAAATTAAACTAAAATTATTCTGTGACGGTAAAGTAAACCTTGAGTTTTGAAAGGCACTTCTAAATGAAATGAATTATTATTATTATTATTATTATTAATAATAATAAGCCTTAAAACTACACAAAATATACCTTATTTTATGTATAATGAATGTGCTATTGTATTGTAATTAAAGAAATAAACTGTACTATAAAATAAAGTTGTTTTATTTAGCTTTTTGATGCTTGTTGATGTAGTTGCCTCTTGATGTCCGAGTGAAGTTGCCGTGCTTTCTCTGCGATAATACCCTCACTCACACTGTCCCCTGCTAGCTGCTTTTCGTTAATCAAAATAAACATACATTTTTCAACCTCTTCTATTGCTTGAGACCGTACCTTAGACAACACAGAAACACCCTTAGCCACACGTAGCAATTGTCGACTCGGCATACTGGTACTGGGATGCTAAGTCACACAAACGCACACCTCGTTGGCGTTTTTCGATGATCTCCTTCTTCTCCTCGACAGTCATTTTCTTTTGTGTCGTCTTCGGGTTAACACTACCCTTTGGTGGAGTCTTTTTCGGTCCCATAATAGTAAAAGTACTCCACTCGATAGCAAACTACGTCTGTATTCAAAAGGGGTGTAGAAAAATAGTTCGCCAGCCACCGTGGCGCTGTGTGGTTTGGTTCGTCCACCGAAAACTATAGTTTGTATGCCAAGATTATATTCTCGCGAATTTAATGTTCGTAAGGCGAAAAGTTTGTGAGCTAAATTGTTCGTAAACGGAGGTATCACTGTACCTTCTTTTTAATTAAAGGAGTGAACATCTGAAAATTGTCTCGAGATGACTGAAGATTCCGGGGGGAAAAAATATTTAAAAGAACAGCGCGAGTAAGAGGTGCCCCCCCCCCCCTCACCCGCTGGGGATCACAACCTCAAATATTCAGGTCAGGGGTGTCACTGTGCACCCTTAAACTCACATAATGAAGTGCACACCTTCCAAATTCTAACACCTTTAGTGGCGTGATCTATTGCAGTGGTAAAATCCATGCAGCCATAGAATTGTAACAGACCCAGCGGGGGGGCATTCGGGTCAGAAGACTTCCTGGTGTGGTCCCTGTTTTTGGCTTACGTTTTAGGATGGCAATAATTACAGCAAAGGCTATTGAAAATGATGAAAACCATTCAGGAACGTTTTTTTTTTTTATCTACAAATGCTGTCATGTTTTTGATTAACACTTGAATCAATGACCCTGTGGTATTTTTACATTAAACGTTATGCTACTAATTACCATGTATTATTTATGTGGTATTTCGTGTCAAACGAAAAACAATTGTGCAGTTGCGGTCCTATCTAATGTTGCTAATGTATCTAAAATAACCTAAATTCATGACTCCAAACCTATTTCAAATTACACACTTTAAAACAAGGTAGAAACAACTGAAGCAATCATAAAAAAATACTGATTTTTTTTTAATGGCAGAGAAAAAAATAGATAAAACGGCTGCCAACACAAAAGTGACATTCTTACCTTATACTGCATATCGTCGAAAATCCTACATGACGTAATCCAGCCAAGCCCACTGCGTCGGTATGTAAAAAAATCATTTTCAATCTTTCGGTGAACTTTTAAACTGGCTAAGTATGAAAAAAAAAAAGATATTTTAAATCGAGCAAGAAGGAGAATTAAATTTCTTGCCCAAAAATACGAAGGGTGCCATCAAACCAAAAGTGGAATTGGACCAATTACAGCTCGAGGTTGAATCACGTGACTAAATGGCGGCAGGTGCAACAGAATCGAGGGAATTGATTGCATTCAAATGTTTTGTTCAGTAGTTTTTATTGAGCAAGTTGTTAATTTCAAGTACGGAAATATAATACATTTTAATCTAATCAAACCTAATTTAAATTAATCTACACTTTGTGAAACAAAAAGTTGTAACAGTTTCAAAAGACCATTAAAAAAGGGTGCCAACAATTCAAAAGTGGAATTGGACCAATTACAGCTCGAGGTTTAATCACGTGACTAAATGGCGGCAGGTGCAACGGGAATCGATGGAATTCCATTTAAATGTTTTGTTCAGTTTTTTTATTGAGCAAATTGTTAATTTCAAGTACAGCAATATAATACATTTTAATCTAATCGAATCTAATTTAATTTAATCCACATTTTGTGAAACAAATAGTTGTAACAGTTTCAACAGACCATTAAAAAATGGTGCCAGCAATCCAAAAGCGGAATTGGACCAATTACAGCTCGAGGTTTAATCACGTGACTAAAGCGGCAGGTGCAACAGAATCGATGGAATTGCATTCAAATGTTTTGTTCCGTTTTTTTAATTGAGTAAATTGCTATTTCAAGTACAGCAACATGATACATTTTAATCTAATCAAATCTAGTTTAAACCTTGTGAAACAAAGTTGTAACAGTTCCATAAGACCACTAGATGGCGACGTTTCATCTCACGAATTCTGAATTTGAATCAAACAGGGTGTCAGGTCAAGCTTTACAAATATATCGATATTTTTAAATTCATAATTATAAACAATGTACAACATCGTTACTGCTCAACCTCTGTTGCAATTTCACGTTAGTATATTTTGTCAGCAAGTTATATAATAAAAAGACAAACAATAATCACTGAGGTAGTTTATTTGAACTGGAAATCATGTTACAGATGAATGAACACCCCCCAAAAAAACAACCATAAACACTTGAATGTTCTTCACAACATGAAATATTTTTCACCGTTCAACTATTTACAGAAATGTAGCTTATCTCAGCTGGTGAAAATGTGCTCAATGTCTTTTCTCAATGGTGAATTGTCATTTGAAATGACAATATATGAAAATTGATATCAGTGAAAAGACAAAAAAAAAAAAAGCACTGACCAAAATACATGTAACTTACAGTGACATTTAAACCCTTCAGGTAGAGTCAAAACCATCCGGATGACATTATAATTGTTTTTAGATCATAAATCATCTTGTTAAAACGTCACTTGACTTCAATCAATCAATAAACAAAACAAATAAATAGCTACATTTAAAAAAAATAAGCACTAATGTTTCATTTGTAATGCCAACATCTGTTCCTATTTACACAAATAAGATTAGATAAAGAATGGAGACTTTTGCAGTCTTCTATTAATCTAAAAAGCACATGTTAGGAACGTGGGAGGTAGCTTGAGTACCTGACGAGACACAAAATAAAAAGACAGAACATGCAATCATCACATTGGAAAGCCAAAGCTGAGACTTAAAGGACAACCGACGTCTCCGGACAAGTTGTGTCCATAATTTGTAAAATGGCTTCAAATGACTTCTACTGAGCGTATTTTACAAAGATTCCACCGTATATAGCTATATTTTACCTTTTAAGACTCGCGCTGAATATTCAGGAAGTCTTGTTTTTGAGTTGGTGACGAGTCCGTACGTGACGTCACTAAAGGACCTCCCTTGACTGTAAAAAAAGACGCATTGTAGCGGTCCTTCCATCATGTCAATGTATTTTGCTGTATTGTTTGGTCTGGGGACCTTGTGTTGCATCCAAAAGACGCCAGAAGGCCAGAAGAGGGCGTCCAAGCACCATACAATGAATTTATCAGCCTGTGGAAGCGGAGGTGGTGACTGGAGGTCGCCATTTTGTGCCTCTTTTTTTGGGTGAGAGATTTTCCCCCAATGTTGCCTCATAATGGCACATATAATTCTTTAATCGTTTGCAAACATGTATGCTTTCCTCTTCAGAACTATTTGAATCATATTGATAACTGGAGGTGTAACAAGAAAGCATATTCTCCGAATCTGAAGCCATTGTTTTGATTCTCAAGCAATGCAAGACGTCTTGGCGTGACGTCACAAACTGGGGGCGGGACTTTCTGAAAAAGCCCAATACGCAGCTCAATTTTTTTGCAGATTTTGGACACTTTAAGTCATTTTTATTGGTGTTTTGCATTTCAATAAAAATATCATACTGCATGTTTTGGGTATTTTAGATGCATTAAAACTTTTTTATGGTGTCAGTTAAAAAACAAAAAAGTGATGTCGGTTGTCCTTTAAACACTCCCCCTGCCCAAAAAATAAATATGCAACACAATATTTACTTTCTGGATTATTGTATTTGTGGTGCGAGAGAGCAGAAAATGCCAATATAAAAAAAAAATCACCCGAAATAATCCATGCATCATAGTAGCTAACTACACACAAATTCACCTATTGGCATCTTTTTTTCTGCTTTCATTTGTTAGTTTTAACGTATTTCTGAAATTACTGACAACACTACAAGATGGGGGTCAAGGTCCTATTAAAAGAGAGAAGTAATACAGTACAGAAATCTCGACAAAGTTAAGTTCATTTGGTTCATTTTTGCAACAGGTGCAGCATCATTTTCTACAATTACGGCTACTTTTGCACCAAATGTCCCTGTACAGTGATACCTCGGTTTACGAACCCCTTGGCTTACGAACTTTTCGGTTTACGAACGTTAAAGTTATGAAAATTTTACCTTGGCATACGAACTTTTTTCGGGATACACACGGAGCTGCCTCAATGACTGATGTGTCGTTTGCGAATGAGCCCGTTCTTCTAACAACAAAATGGCAGCCGGCTTGTTTTGGTCCTCTATTCCCCACCCCCAGTCTTCGGTTAAAGCACAGGTGTC
The DNA here is from genome assembly GCF_051943395.1 of Hippocampus bargibanti. NCBI lineage: Eukaryota > Metazoa > Chordata > Actinopteri > Syngnathiformes > Syngnathidae > Hippocampus > Hippocampus bargibanti. Next base: position 3,133,607 of record NC_142737.1, read on the forward strand.
AAACTCAAGGCCCGCGGGCCAAATCCGGCCCGCCACATCATTTTTTTTCGGCGCAGAAAGCAAATCAAACTTGTTAAATTCCATGATTATTGTTAAAATCTGAGCCAAAATTTCATATTTTTGGATGTCAACCACAATAAAAGTCATTATTCTTGACTTCAGATTTGAAAACGAGTTATTCATTAATTTGCTGTGTGCTCTATATGTAATATTTGAAGGGATTTAAACATTCTAATGGGTTCCCCAAATTCATAACGGCCCTCGAGAGGAAACTATAACTACAATGTGGCCCGCGGCAAAAAATGACTTTGACACCCCTGGGTTAAAGCCACGTGATTGGTCAAGAACGCAGCAGTGAGGGGAGGTAGTTTAAACATTAAAGAGACAGACGACAGAGAGAGGGTGACAAAATGGATAAAAAACAGTGACATTTGGACTCGTTTCAACTTTGACAGTTCAAAGGCAGAGTGTAGACTGCAAGGTTAAAATGTCCCATCAATCAGGCCCCACAAACAACCCGCACAAGCCACCTGTACACTTCATACAAAAAGCTATCAACCCAGCTAAATAGAACACAATTGATGAGGAACAGGGTAAAATTATCGCAGAGAAAGCACCTCCAATGTATCATTCCTCGAGATGGTGAAAGAAGAAGGCTACGTTTCTCATCAACTGTTTAATGCTGATGAAACCGAACACGCCATTCCATCAAGCCATCAACGACCATCACAAAGGTAAATAAAACGACTTTATTATATAGTACAGTTTATTTCTTTAATTATAATATCATAGCACATTTATTATACATAAAATAAGGTAATTTTGTGTAGTTTTAAGGCTTACAAAATTAGAAAGCAGAAAATTATATTTTATGGGGACCTGGGAACGGATTATTCTCATTTTAATGGTTTCCTATGGGAAATAATTTTTTGGGATACACACTTTTCGCCTTACACACTCTGTCTGGGAACCAATTAAGTTCGTAAGTAAAATTATCGCAGAGAAAGCACCTCCAAGGGATCATTCCTGGACATGGTGAAGGAAGGCTACATTCCTCATCAAGTGTTTAATGCTGATGAAACTGGACACTCCATTCCATCAAGCCATCAATGACCATCACAAAGGTAAATAAAACGACTTTATCATACAGTACTGATTATTTATTTAATTATAATACCATAGCACATTTATTATACATAAAATAAGGTATATTTTGTGTAATTTCAAGGCTTATTTAGTAGAAATGTACGTTTTATGGGGACCTGGGAACGGATTATTCTCATTTTAATGGTTTCCTATGGGAAATAATTTTTTGGGATACACACTTCGCCTTACACACTCTGTCTGGGAACCAATTAAGTTCGTAAGTAAAATTATCGCAGAGAAAGCACCTCCAAGGGATCATTCCTGGACATGGTGAAAGAAGGCTACATTCCTCATCAAGTGTTTAATGCTGATGAAACCGGACACTCCATTCCATCAAGCCATCAACGACCATCACAAAGGTAACTAAAACGACTTTATTATACAGTACTGATTATTTATTTAATTATAATACCATAGCACATTTATTATACATAAAATAAGGTATATTTTGTGTAATTTCAAGGCTTATTTAGTAGAAATGTACGTTTTATGGGGACCTGGGAACGGATTATTCTCATTTTAATGGTTTCCTATGGGAAATAATTTTTTGGGATACACACTTCGCCTTACACACTCTGTCTGGGAACCAATTAAGTTCGTAAGTAAAATTATCGCAGAGAAAGCACCTCCAAGGGATCATTCCTGGACATGGTGAAAGAAGGCTACATTCCTCATCAAGTGTTTAATGCTGATGAAACCGGACACTCCATTCCATCAAGCCATCAACGACCATCACAAAGGTAACTAAAACGACTTTATTATACAGTACGGATTATTTATTTAATTATAATACCATAGCACATTTATTATACATAAAATAAGGTATATTTTGTGTAGTTTCAAGGCTTATTTAGTAGAAATGTACGTTTTATGGGGACCTGGGAACGGATTATTCTCATTTTAATGGTTTCCTATGGGATATACTTTTTTGGGATACACACTTTTCGCCTTACACACTCTGTCTGGGAACCAATTAAGTTCGTAAACCAAGGTATCTCTGTATAAAAATACGAGTGATTATTAATAGGTGTCAAATATGTTAGGACACCTCAATTGGGCCACACCACAGAGTTCTTCTCCCCGGATGAAGCAACGTACAGCATGTTACCTTCATGCACCCTCACCATATGGTTCCTAAGCACCGGCAAGCTACTGAATCCAATCCCGCACGTGGTGCACGAATACGGCTTCTCCCCCGTGTGGACTCTGAGATGAACTCGGAGCGAAGAGCTCTGGCAGAATCTCTTCCCGCAGGTTTTACAAAAATACGGCTTCTCGCCCGTGTGACATCGCATGTGTATCTGCAGTCCTTGCATGCGGCGGAAGGTCTTGCGACACCTGCCGCAAGCGTACGGCTTCTCCGCAGAGTGGGTGACCATATGTTGCGCCAGGTAACGCTTGAAACCGAATCCTTTACCGCAGATGTCGCAAACGAAAGGCTTGGCCTGCGCGTACACGTCCGAATCGGTGTGGAAAACGCTGCCGTGAAAAGGCTGCTCAAAGAGTTGCACCTGAGAGTTGATGGCTGACATGGTGTTCTCCATGTTATACGATCCGTCCTCCTGGTCGTCATGTTCCGTCTTGATATTCCGAGTGGATGTAGATGCAATATTGTCGTATTCTTGACTGTTTCCTGGATAATAACCACGGAAGACGATTTGATTATCGCTGCTTAGCTCCGAGGTGTCAAAGTCGCCATTTTCCACATCATTGGTGGCGTCTTTGTCAGCTTCGCTTTCATTGTGGTCACAGTTCAAAGCCAGGGGCCAGACTGCACAGTTGGAGAAATGCTCCTCTTGTTTCACTTTAATGCGCAATGGCTCTTGCTGTTCCTGCTCGACATTGGTGATGCTCTCTTGGGTACACAATCCTTCCTCTGTGGACTCTGAAGAATCGAAGAATGGGTTGTTAAATTATAAAAATAATGGATACAAAACAAATAAATAGATAAATTATGTTGAAAAGGAAGAAAAAGAAAAAGAAGAAATAGAAAAAAAAGAAAAAAACAGAAAAATAAAGATCGCTATTAGATAGCTAGCTAGAGGTAGGGCTAATAGAGACCTAGCTAGAGCTAGTGGATAGCTAATAGCTAGTTAAGTACATCTAGTAGTGATTATGCTATATTGACATTTATCCGCTGGGTATTGTTTTATTTTGTATTAAACTAAACATATTAACTGCATTGTCATTTTAATAGCGCTGGGTAGAACTTTCATGATTTTCAAAGCCACTGTTGTCAATTGACGGATTATCAATCAGTCGAATACCCGATTGAAATTTTGTACTGCATCATTGTGAAGTTTGTGACATTATTCAAAAGTAAAACATCATGACCGATGCATGGCAAAGAAACAAATCAAATCGAACAGAATTCAACGATTAGATGCTAGATTTGAGAACTCGAAAGCTACATTTCGTGACCATGACTCAACCTGCTCTTCACCTGGTTGCACACCTATATGAATCCATTTAAAATCATTAGAAATAAATCCTACAATAGGACATGTGTGAAGAAAATGCTTCCTGAATGTAAATGCATTACAAACCTGTTACGTGTGAATGACCGGCAGGTTTGCAGACCACGTCCAGAAGCTTGCGCTGACGCGCCATTTCTTCTTCATAGGCGACGATAGTTTTCTCAAAAACACCAAATATTTCTTCAGCGGCTGAAATCAGTCGCTCGTTGACGAACTTCCTCAAGTGATGGAATTTAAACGTGGTCGTTTGCGTCGCCGACATGGTAAACAGGACTGTTGTTTTGCCTAAGAAAGGAAATTGGTGATGGCTAACGCTTTAGCTTTGGTTTGCTAACTTCCGGTGGACGTTACCCTGCGTGGTTCCGATGATGCACTTGAAGCAATCATTTTTTTCCACTACTTTCGTTTTAGTTTAATAGTTTAACTTGTTTTTGTAGAATTAAGACATGTATGAGAAGAAATAAGATATTAATAAGACACACAACTCTTTTTCCAGATGCTTTTTTAAAATGTTTTATTTTCATATTTTATTTTTGGAGCGTGGCACCACTCCCCGAGTGCGACTTTAAAAAGTAAACAACGTGAGGCAAAAAATGTTCTGTGTGCACAAACAGATGAATAAAAAATAGGATATCACAAAAATGAAAAAAAAAAAAATACACAAAAATAATCATAATACAAATTTATTATTATTTAATTATTATTTATTACCACGCAAGTAACGTCCCTCTTGTTTTTTTAATCAACCAGAATCAAAAGAATTGTTTAAAACGATTTATAGTTAAAATTATAGAAGGGGTAACCAGCGGACTTCCGACGAATCGGTTCAGCCTTTTTACTTTCCGAACTAAGGAAGGCAACAATAAATTGATTCTCGACCTAAACAATGTCTTTGTAAAATACACCAAGTAGTTTAAAACTCTAACGCCGTTTAAAAAATATATATCCAGTAATGTATTTTTTTCGTTCCACTGTGTCCCCAATTGCAACAATAATAGTTCCACGTTTTTGTTTCTCAGGGAATCTATTGCAAGACGGTATTTCCTGTTGTGGCACTTCGTTCCGTTGCATTATTCATTACCTCGATTGATATAATTCGTTTTTTTTTTGTTCGAAGCAAAAACTAAATTGTGGCCTCCGTTTTGGTACTCACTTTTTATTCGGGTAGATGGGTGCCTATTACTGCGCCATATGTAGGCAAACGGCGTTCAACGGGAAAGGACACATCTTCGGGAAACATCACCAGAGCAGACTTCGGCTCGTTTTAATGAAATTCATTGAAAAGGTAACGAATGAATGCTTTAACAGTAGCACGGGAGCAACAAAAATATGCTTTTTAAATATATTCAATTCATATTAACATTCGTTTCATGTACCACTAGAGGCAGCCTACACTTTGAGGATTCTTTTTAGTGTGATAAGGGTGACCATGAGTACGGCTGTTTCTCATATCTTCCAGGTGAAGGAAGCACGCCGAACGCTTAAAAAACCCGAAGTTGAAAAATTTGATGGCACTGAACACAAGAAAACCTTCTGGTGTTATTGCTGCGGCCAGGAAGTGGAACGAAATGTGTCTGATGGCAACATGACGGTTTTACATGGAGGATTGTTGGAACACATGGCCACGTGAGTGACTTTTTTTCTGAAATGAAGTGAAGTGCTGTTAGTTGACTTTTCATATGATCCGATTTCAGGCCAGAACACAGAAAGAATACCCACAAGTTCTGGTGGGAGAACAAGGCCGATCCCAAGATGAAAGACAAAGTCATTATCACGCAGGAAGAGACTCAACGGTGAGCCTGGTGAACTTGATGAAAATATGATTTGATTTGATTTTTTTCAAAAATGAGCAGCACATTGAACATTATTTCTGTTGAACACACTTTTTTTCCCATGTAGATTCAAATCTGAGGTGGCCAAAGTGTTGGAAACATTTGTGGAGCAGGAGGATGAATTCATTAAACAGGTCATCTTAAATTGTATTTTATGGTGACCTACCGAGATGCCCCCTGAAAGTAAAACTAAAAATTGAGTTAACTCATTCACTGCCATTCCTGATTTTTTTTCATTTATAGTTTTTATTTCGTTTTGACTTTTTTTGTTGAACATGATTTAGTTAATTCGTTTATTTTAGGGCAACAATAAAACATGTTGTCTTTGGGTGGTTCTCAGAAAATATGTTCCGTTTAGGACAGCACTGTTGTTGTTTTTTTGTGCCATGTTGTGTGTGAGGATTTGAAAATTCAGCTTCAGGCATTTTCTGAACTTTATTTTATTCATTCAGAGCACACCGCAGAAAGGTTCCCCCCCCCCCAAATACCCTTTTGGGCCGCAAATGTCCCTCCCAATTCCCGAATAATATTTTCTGAGAACCACCGCTCACCTTAAATGAACTTCATGCTTTATTATTCCCAACTACATTGTGCAGATTTCACATCTCATGTTCCGTTTTGTCTCCTTGTGTCTTATAGCAAGCTGAGTTGATCCGGGCTCAGGAGAAAAAGCGCCAAGAGTTCCTCGTGTCTTTTGTCGAGGTTTGTTTTCCAAGGATGCAATGGCGGTATCCATCACTGTGGCCTTGACTGTCAACTGACGCGTAGCCGAGATCGCAGCTCGATTTGCAGCGATAAAAATCCAAGTGAAAGAGAGTGTCCATAACAATGTTGTTTCTGTGAGTGTGTTGAAGGCCAAAATATTTGATAAATAGATGAACCGTTGTTTGTGACTTATCTAGTCTAGTCTAGTTGTGACTTATCTAGCTTAGCTAGCTGGCTACCTATCTATTTGCTATGTATTCGCTATCTAACAAGCTTTCTATTTGATATCTATTTGCTAGCTATTTATTAGGTATCTCTGAGCTAGCTAGCTAGCTAGCTAGCTTTCTATCCTTTTGAGTTATTCCGGGTTGAGTGAACGCTGCCGCATGTGGCTGCCGCTGCTCACCAACAGAAAAAGTGATCATGTGACTGTAAAGTGACCTTGAGAGTTTTGAACGTCGCTTAGAAATGAACTATTATTATTATTATTATCGATAAGAAGGGTAATTAGCGGCGAGACTTCCTGTATGAACCACTGTTGGCTTTTCCTGAATCAAAATCAGCATGAAGCAAAGCCAGAGTTGAGCAACGGACCGAACGGAACGGAAACGGCAGCGGAGGCCGGCGTCAGGTAACACCCGTCTTACGCATTCGGGCATTTTGTAACTCATTCACTGCCATTCAGGAATTTATTCGGGAATTGAAAATATGACGTACAGCGCCGTTCCCGAATTGATTGTTCTCATTTTAATTGTTTCCTAATGGAAATTAATGTTTGGAATACACACTTTTCGCCTTACACACACTTTCTGGGAAGCAATTAAGTTTGTAAGCCAAGGTATCACTGTATTTTGGACAGCCACCCTCATTTCAAGCTCATATAACTCTAGACCCATATAATTTAGGAATTAACTCTTTTTTTTTTATGAAAGAAGAGAGTCTAAGGTTTCTAACGCTGTATTGAATGCTTATGTAGTTCTAAAACTCAATTTTCTATGGGTTTTGGAATTCGAGTGACAATGCCAAAAACCCTGGCACTGGAATGGACACATTTTTGCACATCGTTTGGCAGTGAATGAGTTAATATGGCTTGTGTTCATCTTATTAAAAAAAAAAAAAGCTTTCAAGGGACATCACGGGGAGGCCAGCGGCAGACGGGGAGAAGCCTCGTCGACGCGATGGCGGACGCGCAGCAGCAGGGCTTGACATTTATTGGTTATCAGGTAGGTGAAATGTCTTAAAATCGGATCCGACGCAAACACAGCAGTCATCGGTGTCGTTTTCTCTTTTGTAGGATTCGGCAAACGATGCAAACGTACACACAGGTAAGGTAGGAAAGGCAGTAAAAAGGTACAAAGTAAATAAATCAAGGTTGTTTTTTTGTTTGTTTGTTTATTTACCGTATTTTCCGGTGTATAAGGCGCACCCAAAAGCCTTGATTTTCTTCCAAAGATGACCCTGCGCCTTATATGTGAAGTCATATTGAGCCATAACAGTCAGCACTACTGTCTGTAGCCACCGACTCCATTTCCCCCTGTGGAAGAAGTGCGTCAACCCAGCCTCTACTATAGCGCCTTATAATGCAGTTTGCCTTATACAGTGAGACCTCAACTTACGAACTTAATTGGTTCCCAGACAGAGTGTGTAAGGCGAAAAGTGTGTATCTCAAAAAAATAATTCCCATAGGAAACCATTAAAATGGGAATAGTCCGTTCCCGGGTTTCCATAAAATATACTTTTCAACTAAGTAAGCCTTAAAACTACACACAACATACCTTATTCTATGTATAATAAATGTGCTATTGTATTGTAATGAAAGAAATACACTGCATTGGATCATAAAGTCACTTTATTTTCATTTGTGATGGTCATTTATGGCTTGATGGAATGGCGTTGGAGGTCGAAGGTCAAAGGGAATTGCTGTTTGGAAAGAGGCGCATTACATGAGGACTGTAATTAAAGAAATAAACTGCTGTAAAATAAAGTTTTATTTACCTTTTTGATGGTCGTTGATGGAAGGAGAGTCACCATCCATAAGGACTGTTGGTAACTTAACCTCTGGTGCTGTTCGGTCGTGTGCTTCCGCCGAAGATCACTCCGCCAGCCGTGGTGGGTGTGTATTATGAAAATAGTGCTTATTATAAGGTTTAATTTTCAGAAATTTGATGTTTCTAAGATGAAAAGTTTGTAAGTTGAGGTCTCACTGTATTTGGAAAACTTTTATAAGTTGTACAAAAGGCAAATGCTGCCCCCTCGTGGGTGGGAAAAACATTGCCAGAGGTCTGACAGGCGCTTTAGGTACTCCAAAACCCCGAACTAATTCAGGAATGGCGCTCCACGTCACGCTTTTCAATTCCCGAATAAATTCGGGAACGGCAGTGAATGAGTGAATGAAAAAGCATTTTTTTTGGAGGAGAGGAAGGCTGGAAAGGATTATCTGCATTTCTATTCATTTCAACAGATAATCCTCAATAAAGGCGCAAAACCAATGTACTTCTCTCTTAAAAATATGTCATAAAAAATTAAGAAATTGTGATTTTTCAAACACCTTCGCACGAATTAGCATTTAACCACCTTTTCGAATTAAGGAGCAGGACTTAACTTTTGTTTTCTGCATATTAATTGGTATGTTTTACATCTACTACATATTTTTAACACATTTATACTTCTCGCAAAACCCCTTTTTTTGCATTGTAGGTGCCGTTCCTCCTTGGCTCCAAGATGACGATCCACTCGAGGGGACATCCGCAAGCGCAATGTCTCAGGAGATCGGCCCGTCATTCAAAGAATTCCTCCGACAGAGTAGTATACTTTTCTATATTTACTTTTTGGGGAGCGTAATACAAATTTTGGCATTTATGAAATAATAATAATAATAATAATAATAATACATTTCATTTATAAGCACCTTTCAAAACTCTCAAGGTCACTTTACAGTCACAAGTTTTTCTGTGGGTGAGCAGCGGCAGCCACACGCGCCAGCGTTCACTCAACCCGGAAGTAACTGAAATAGATAGAAAGCGAGACAGCTAGCTAATAGCTAGCTAGATAATAATAATAATGCATTTCATTTATAATCGCCTTTCAAAACTCTCACGGCAACTTTATAGTTATAGGATAAGTTTTTCTGTGGGTGAGCAGCGGCAGCCACACGCGCCAGCGTTCCCTCAACCCGCAAGTAACACAAATAGATAATCATAATAATAATAATACATATCATTTATAAGCGCCGGATAGAAAGCGAGCTAGCTAGCTAATAGCTAGCTAGATGGATAGATAGCCATATAGCTAATAGCTAGTCAGCTAGATAGCTATCCAGCGAGCCAGACAGCTAATAGATAGCTAGCTAGATAGCCATCCAGACAGACAGCTAGCTAGCTAGCTAGATAGCTAATATGCTTCCTGACTTGATGGTAAATTATCTTTATCAATTGACCTTATTAATTTGGTTTACCAAATTATTGTGAATTCTGCACTGTAATTGTACTCAAATTTACGTACCAAGAATAGAAGAACCCGATTGCATAGAAGTACAAGTACGTTTAATACATTGCCGTTTATTAACGACCCGGACATTGGCAAATGTTTGCCCATGTAGACGAATACAAAGTCTCACATGAAACTTTTTTTTTTTTTCTTTTTTAGAGGATCAAGAGAAGCTGAAGAAGCTCCCCCCTAACCGAGTGGGAGCAAACTTTGACCACAGCTCACACACGGATGCTAACTGGCTACCCTCTTTTGGTCGCGTGTGGAACAGCGGCAGACGCTGGCAGTCCAGGTGTGAGATTTCAACAAGCTCCTGCGCCACTCATTTCATGATCTGTTCTCATATCTGGGCTGGATTTTCTTTTTGTTTTCTTTTTGATCAGGCACCAGTTCAGACAGGAGGAAGGCCAGACAAATAAAATGAAGAGGAAGATGAAGCAAGGGGCTGATAGGTCCAAGAAAGCTAAGATGGCAACAGATGACTGATGGTAACCCTTGAAACTCAGTTCATAGACTCAAATGGTCGCTATGTCATGCGTGTTGGCCGCATTTACACAGGATTAATAATCGTACCATGACGAAAAATGATTGTTTTTTTTTTTTTGCTTGTGAGGACTGGTAAAATTCTCCCAACACTAATGGCTGCCTCAAGACCCCACAAAATGGCAAATGCAAATATTGAGCGAGATTAAAAAAAAATTTGAGTGGTGAGGGGCATATAGGTATACACCAGGGGTCGGGAACCTTTTTGACTAAGAGAGCCATAAAAGTAAAATATTTAGAGATGTTTTCAGCGAGAGCCACGCGCACATAAACGCTCGCGTGCGCGCGCACACACAGACGCCCACGCGCGGCCACTTTTCAACAAAATATCACAATGTATTATTTAAAATAACTGTGATAGTACTCATCGTTAACATGGATGATTTTCCGTTCCTCGTGTTTGGTAAAAAATCCAGGAAAACGATCGGAATGAAATTCAATTTGCCGGTCCAGAGGCGAACTTACTGCTAGCTAGCCTGCATACGGCTCATAAGCTTCCACACTTGCTATCTGCAATCTACTTCTCGCAGAAGTATTTCGATGCTAACGTTAACATGGGGCTTGTTAAAATGTCACTGACATTCGACTGTTTCATCGATGGTATTGTTTCATTGCAAATTAGAATCAGAACATTTTCTCTCCTCTAATGCTCCGGTGCATTCAGGCTGAAGTGCACAAGCTGGGCTCATTTAAAGAGGCGTTTACCTGTTTCAACATGACGGCCACTATCATCCAATCAACATGGCGCTTTCGGCCATTCTAGGTCAGTGTCATCCAATCAAAATTGCGCTTTCCGCCAACTGCAGCCCCAACGGGAAATGAACGACGAAAATATGTAATATTTATCGGCGAGCCATATGCAATCATCAAAAGAGCCATATATGGCTCGCGAGCCATAGGTTCCCGACCCCCGGTATACACTAATCATGTTCATGACACCAGGTAAGATCCAGCACAAAGTTCAATATGACAAAGGCAATTGGTCATTTTTAATGATTTTTTTTTTTTATTCGACTTCCGCCATTTAAAAACAGAGCTACTTTCTCTTTTTTTGGACTTTTTTTTTTGTGTCAAAACGTAGTGCGTATTTTTTAACAGATTTTCATTGTGCGATGCTGACATGAAATGTATTATTATTATTATGAAAACAAATAAAACTTGTGAAATTCCATAATGCTTGCTAAAGTGCAAAATTTCATATAGTCCCATGTAAATCAAAATAAGTCATTATTTTTTACTTCAAATTTGAAAACTTAGAAATTAAATGTATTATTATTATTATTATAATATTGCAATTATCAATAAATAGGAGTGCAACAACAATAAAATGAGTATCTTTTTCTTTTATTTAAAAAAAAGCCATCAGTGCACAGGTGTCAAGGTCCGGTGGACGGATCTGGCCGTCACATTTTATTCAGCCCACAAAAACAAATCAAAATTCCATGATGCTTGCTAAAGTCCGAACCAAAATTTCAAATACAGTGATGATACCTCGGTTTACGAACCCCTTGGCTTACGAACTTTTCGGTTTACGAACGTTAAATTTATGAACATTTTACCTTGGCATACGAACTATTTTTCGGGATACACACAGAGCTGCCACAATGAGTGATGTGTCGTTCGTGAATGAGCCCGTTCTCCTAACAAGAAAATGGCAGCTGGCTTGTTTTGACCCTCTATTCCCCGCTCCCAGTCGTAGGATAAAGCCACGTGATTGGTCAAGAACGCAGCAGTGAGGGGAGGTGGTTCAAACATTACAGAGACAGAGAGAGTCACAGAATGGATAACATAAAATAAGGTATATTTTTTGTAGTTTTAAGGCATAGAAAATTAGAAAGTAAAAAAATGTATTTTATGTGGACCTGGGTACGGATTATTCTGATTTTAATGGTTTCCTATGGGAAATAACTTTTTGGGATACACACTTTTCGCCTTACACACTGTCTGGGAACCAATTAAGTTCGTAAGCCAATGTATCACTGTATAAACCATTATGTATGTATTGCACTGTATTTTGGACAGCCGCCCTCATTTCAAACTCATATAATCCAGACCCATATTATTTAGGAATTAACTCTTTTTTTCTGATTAAAAAAATAGTCTGTTTCTCACGCTGAACTGAATGTTTTATGTAGTCCTAAAAACTCAATATCCTGTGAGTCCTGGAATTCAAGTGACAATGACAAAAACCCTGGCAACCCCGACATATTCCACAGCGCATCAAGTCTCAAAGCCCAATTTATTTATTTTTAATTTAGAATTTTTTAAAACGTTTTTAATTTTTCAATTTTTTATTTTAATTTAATTTTTAATTTTTTAAAACGTTTAAGTTTTTAATTTTTTATTTTCAAATTTCAGTTTGTAATTTGTAATTTTTAATGTTAATTTTTAATTTTTACAATGTTAATTTTTTATTTTAAAAATGTTATTTATTTATTTTTAAAATGTTAATTTTAAAATGTTAATTTTTAATGTTTAAAATGTTATTTTTTAATGTTTAAAATGTTAATTTATAATTTTTAAAATATTAATTTACGTACTTGTTATTTTGATATATTTTATATTTTTTTAATTTTAATCATTTTAATGTATATTTTTACATTTTTAATTTTCATTACAACTTTTATGTTTTTGTATTTTTAATTAATGTTTAATAATTTTAATTGGAATGTTTGTGATTTTTTTTTTTTTGCGTTTTTGTTAGTACAGTAAATTCTCGTTATATCGATATGGGTTATATCGATAGTACTGCTTATTACGATACTATTTCTATGAACGCAAGGAGAAAATGTACATGCCGCAGGATCGGATATATCGATAGTCCGGTTATATCGATATTTTTTCCGACTCCCGAGAATATCGATATAACGAGCCTTTACCGTATTTGCGTTTTTATTTTTAGTTGCGTTTCTATTTTTCTTTGCATATTTCAAGTCTCAAAGCAGGCGACCTGAAGAGAACGCCCCGTCGCGTGTACCCTCCTCCTATGAATGTTCAAATTGCTATTAGCGCGAAACCTCCTCCCGCAGACGTCGCACACATACGGCTTCTCGCCCGTGTGCACCATGGCGTGTCTTTTCAACACCGACGGGTCACCGAAACTTCTTCCGCACATGTTACAGAGGAACGGTTTCTCCCCCGTATGGACCATGACGTGTCTCTTGAGGATAGACAACTGCGTGAACCTTTTCCCGCACGTGCTGCAAGGGTACGGTTTTTCCCCCGTGTGCGTCCTAGCGTGCGCGATGACTTCGTGCGTGTTGCGGAATTGCTTACCGCACGTTTTGCAAGCGTGCGGCTTTTCGTCGGTGTGGATCATAAAGTGTCTTTTTAGGTTGGACATCTGATTAAATCCTTTACCGCATGTCTTGCAGGAATACGGTTTCACTCCCGTGTGGGTCATCGTGTGTCTTTTCAACTTGCACCTGAAACTAAACGCTTTGCCGCAGTAGTCGCACCGGAAAGACTTTCTGCTCATCTCCGTCTCTGATGGACTTTCGATGGGACTCGAGTACACACCGCCATCCCCTCCGCTTTTGTACCGCTCATCGACGACTGGACCGGGTAAGCAAGTGTTGAGTTCTTCGTCGTCGTGACTGGTTCCGGGTTCCTCTTTAATCTGCGGAGGTTCTGCAGCATCTTCTTGGTCCGCGTATGAAATTTGCTCCTGCCAACAAAACTGCTGGTCGCAAAGAAACTGCGGCTCCTTGTCCACGTCCTGTATTCCTAAAGATGGCACAAAGGCCAAGAAGAGATCGTTATTAGCGTATTGTGTTGTACGCCAGAGGTCCCCAAACGCCGGGACGCGGATCGGTACCGGTCCGTGGGTCATTTGGTACCGGGCGGCGCAGAAAGAATAAATACAGTAAAGTCTCGTTATATCGATATCGGATATATCGATAGTCCCGGTTATATCGATACTATTTCTATGGACGCACGGAGTAAATTACACGCAAACAGGGTCGGATATATCGATAGTCCCGGTTATATCGATATTTTTTCGGACTCCCTTGAATATCGATATAACGAGACTTTACTGTAATTGACATAATTCCCGTTTTTTTTTATTATCTGATTCGGAATTACAGTAAAGTCTCGTTATATCGATATCGGATATATCGATAGTCCCGGTTATATCGATACTATTTCTATGCACGCACAGAGAAAATTACATGCAAACAGGGTCGGATATATCGATAGTCCCGGTTATATCGATATTTTTTCGGACTCCCTTGAATATCGATATAACGAGACTTTACTGTATGTTTTATTTTGAAAAATTACCAGATTACATCCGTCTATGACTTACTCTTGACGCATGTCGAAACGCTTGTCTAAGTCACGTGATACACACCGCTAAAATTAGCCCACTGTAAGCTAGCAAAATTACAAGTTGTATAAAAATACACAATGGATTCACGTTTATTATTATATTTAAAAGAAAGAAAAAAAAAAACATTTCCATGCCTGTCGTATCATTTTATTTTGTTGTATTTATCCGCCGGTCCATGAAAATATGGCCGTGGCCAGTGCTTTATCGGCACCCCACGCAAGAAAAACCCAAACAAAAAATGGCGCTCTGTCTAAGTTTCAATTCCCAAATAAATTTGTGAATGGCAGTGAATGAGTTAATAACATGAAGCTGCTTTATAAGTTGATTTATGGGGTACTTCAAGGTTCAATGATAGGCCCTAAATTATTCTGGTTGTATCCTGATGTTAAATGCAATGTTATTAAAAATACTTTAATATATCGGCTGATGATGCTAATATAATATTCTGCTGGCAAAAATCTTGAACTAGACAGTGGACGGAATACAGTTTGATGTCCAAAAATTATCACTGTTTTTTTTCATTCATTATACATTTAATTCAATTTGATTACACAATACAAACTTTATTGGAATGACCATTGACGCCAAACTTTATTGGAAAACGTTAAAAACACAAGGCCAAAAGTTACAGCTATTCTTTGTAAAACTAACGATGTCCTGAACAACAAATCAACCGTTGTTATTGCTTCCATATGTGACATATGGCAACCAGAACTGCGCGCATGGTTCAAGTGAATGCCACTACCACTTTAGTTATAATAATAATAATAAATTTCATTTATAAGCGCCTTTCAAAACTCTCAAGGTCAAAGGATACGTTTTTCTGTGGGTGAGCAGCGGCAGCCACACGCGCCAGCGTTCACTCAACCCTGGAAGTAAATAGATAGAAAGCTAAATGGCCAGCTAGTAAATAGCTAATAGATAACCAACAGATAGCTAGCTAGATAGCTCGCCACCTATAAAACTATGTAGCTAATAGAAATCTAAATAGATAGAAAGCTAGCCAGCCAGCTAGTAGATAGCTAAAAGATAGCTAGATGGATAGCTCGCCACCTAGATAACTATGTAGCTAATAGAAAGCTAAATAGATAGAAACCTAGCCAGTCAGCTAGTAAATAGCTAATAGATAGCTAGCCACCTAGATAACTATGTAGCGAATAGAAATCTAAATAGATGGAAGGCTAGCCAGCCAGCTAGTAAATAACTAATAGATAGCCAACAGATAGCTAGCTGGATAGCTTGCCACCTAGATAACTATGTAGCTAATAGAAAGCTAGCCAGCCAGCTAGTAAATAGCTAATAAATAGCCAACAGATAGCTAGATGGATAGTTTGCCACCTAGATAACTATGTAGCTAATAGAAAGCTAAATAGATAGAAGGCTAGCCAGCCAGCTAATAGATAGCCAACAGATAGCTAGCTGGATAGCTTGCCACCTAGATAACTATGTAGCTAATAGAAAGCTAGCCAGCCAGCTAGTAAATAGCTCATAGATAGCCAACAGATAGCTAGCTGGATAGCTCGCCACCTAGATAACTATATAACTAATAGAAAGCTAAATAGATAAAAAGCTAGCCAGCCAGCTAGTAAATAGCTAATAGATAGCCAACAGATAGCTAGCTCGCCACCTAGATTACTATGTAGCTAATAGAAAGCTAAATAGATAGAAAGCTATTAAACAACTAATAGATAGCTAGCCAGATAGCCAGCCACCTAGATAGCCATATAACTAATAGAAAAGTGAATAATAATGATAATAATAATAATACATGTCATTTATAAGCGCCTTTCAAAACTCTCAAGGTCACTTTACAGTCAGAGGATAAGTTTTTTTGTGGGTGAGCAGCGGCAGCCACACGCGGCAGCGTTCACTCAACCCACACATAGAAAGGTAACTAGCCAGCTAATAGATAGCTAACAACTAGCTTGCTAGCCAGCCATATATGTGATAGATAGCTTGCTAGATAGCTAGCGATAGAATAGATAGCTAGCTAGCCAGCTCGTAGTAGATGTTTTTATAGGAGCACATATTTCCAATTCAATACAGAATTAGCCATTTAATTCCTACTCCTCGGTCAGTTAAGAAAGGTAAAGATAAGAAAGAAAAGTATGCTTGACTGGCATGGAAGGTGCAAAGCACTGGTGAAAAAGACGCTTTGATCCTTATCTAGAACTGCTTCATATGACAAAGAGAGAGAAAGTACTTATGATTAAATGACTATGTCTTTTGTGTTGTGTCACATTATTTATTAGCTTTTTTGGTTGTTTTGACTTCAAGATGGCGCCGCGAGAGTAGCTGCCTTTACAGCAGCTCCTGTATTTTGTTTTTCTACCTCTTACTTTCATCACTTTGCTACTGTGAAATGTAAATTTCTTCACTGCGAGACTAATCCAATCCAAACCTTTGCTATGGATTTTTGCGCACCTAAAATAAATCCATTCCCGGATGACCCATCCAGTAGAGGGGCTGGTTGACTTTGTTCCACACGTGAGATGGCCTCTTGTTTATAAAGCTGCTCAATGTCTTCATGTTGGATCTCTGAAGGCAAAGATCACATTGCAAATGAAAACAAATCAATCAAGTCTTCTCTACGTGAGTGTGTGACGCGGCATTGAATGAAGGGGTAACACGCACCGATGCGGTGTAATTTGATTTGAGGACCACCGAGGGTGTCCACCATTCGACGCTGACGCTGAAGCTCTTCCTGGTACTCGGCGAGAGTTCTTTCGAAGACGCCGAATATTTCCTCGGCGGCGGCAGTGAGTCGCTCGTTTACAAAGTGCCTTAGATACTGAACAGACGACATCGTTGTTTTGAAGCTTTATGTGGACGACTGGCAACACAGCAGATCGTGGACGTTGTTTATTTCCGCTGGGTGCCACACAGAAGTCCATCCGCTACGCTGAGGAATGGTTCCGGTTTTGTTTTTGACTTTTTTTCCCTTAAAAGATCTGTATTGTGTTTTGTAATTGTCTTCATATTACGTACGAAATATAAATAATATATAAATACATTAGTAATACAAAATAAAAATACATATTTATACTAACTGCTAAAGTATGTTTATCTCAGACAATGGCGTATTTAAAGGACAACTGACATCACTTTTTTGTTTCCTAACTGACATCAGAAAAACGTTTTATAGCATCTAAAATACCCAAAACACGCGCTATATTTTTATTAAAATTTAAAACACCAATAAAAATGACTTAAAGTGTCCAAAATCTGCAAATTGGGCATTTTCAGAAAGTCCCTCCCCCAATTCGTGACGTCACGTCACTACGTCTTGCATTGCTGGAGAATCAAAACAATGGCTTCAGATTCGGAGAATATGCTTTCTTGTTACACATCCAGTTATGAATATGATTCAAATAGTTCTGAAGAGGAAAGCATACATGTTTGCAATCGATTAAAGAATTTATTCCATGCCATTTTGAGGCAACATTGGGGGGAAATGTATCACCCAAAATGAGGCAGAAAATGGCGTCCAAACTCCTGTGGGGAATTAATCAATTTCCACAGGCTGATAAATTCCTTCCATGGAGCTTGGCCTCCCTCTTCTGGCAGCTTTTTGGTGCAACATGAGGTTTTCAGACCAAACAAGTACAGCAAGATACATTGACGTGTTGGAAGGACTGCTACAATGTGTCTTTTTTTTTCAGTCAGGGGCGTTCCTTCAGTGACGTCACGTACGGACTCATCACCAACTCAAAAACAAGACTTCCTGAATATTCAGCGCGAGTCTTAAAACGTAAAATATCGCTATATGCGGTGAAATATTTTTTTAAATACGCTCAGTAGAAGTCATTTGAAGCCATTTTACAAATTATGGACACAACCTGTCCAGAAACGTCGGTTGTCCTTTAAATGAACCATTAGTAATTATTTTATGAGTCGTTTCTGGACATGTGAACAGCTTGATGATTTGAAACGTGTTTATTCTATATAATTTTTTTAGAAATATAAGTACCCATCCATCATCCAACGTTATTCTTCCAACACAAATCAGAAAACCTTTATTCGTACCACAATGGGGACATTTGCAGTCCACAGCAGCAATTTGAAATGGGAATGGGGTGGGGGGTGAAAGGATAGAAAACAAGCTATTCTAACAAAATAAAAATGTCAACTGTATACGATGCAAATGTAAATGTGCAAACCCGTTTCATAAGAAACTGTACATAGCGCAAGTATCAAGAAAGGCATATTGATATATATTGCATCAACCCATATTTACAAGTGTCCAGTTTTTTTTTTCACGTGTGATCATTGAGAATTGCAAATCCATGATGGATTTTGCTGCTGAATGAATATAAACTATAATTTCCCATTCGTCACTGAATATATAAATATAGCACGGTATGTGTGATTC
>NC_142737.1:3335000-3345000 GCF_051943395.1 Hippocampus bargibanti
TTTATTTATTTATTTGTTTGTTTATTTATTTATTTATTTATTCATTCATTCATTCATTCATTCATTCATTCGTGTATTCGTGTACTTGTCAATCTATTCATCTTGGTATTTATTTATTTATTTATTTATTGATTGATTGATTGATTGATTGATTGAGCGGTTCATTTATTTATTTATTTATTTATTCGTGTATTCGTGTACTTGTCAATCTATTCATCTTGGTATTTATTTATTTATTTATTGATTGATTGATTGATTGATTGAGCGGTTCATTTATTTATTTATTTATTTGTGTATTCGTGTACTTGTCAATCTATTCATCTTGGTATTTATTTCTTTTTATATATTTATTTATTGATTGATTGATTGATTGATTGATTGATTGATTGATTGAGCGGTTCATTTATTTATTCGTGTATTCGTGTACTTGTCAATCTATTCATCTTGGTATTTATTTATTTATTGATTGACTGATTGATTGATTTATTGATTGATTGAGCGGTTCATTTATTTATTTATTTATTTGTGTATTCGTGTACTTGTCAATCTATTCATCTTGGCATTTATTTCTTTTTATGTATATATTTATTTATTTATTTATTTATTCACCGAAAACATACATGAAAACATATCGCTACTTGCCCCTCCCCCACACCCCAAATATCATTTTTTTTCGCCAATCACAGTCACTCAAATCAAATATTTGACAGGAAATGAGTCTTTTATATCTCTGTGAAGATATTTTTGGCTCGTTCTCCCTTCCAGAATGTAGTTAACACGGACGGGGAGGGCTTTGGAGCACAGCTGGTCTTTTTATGGTTATGCCGCATCGTTTCAATCAGATTCACGATTGGACTTTGACTTTGATAACTTTGAAACTAGCATTTTGGATCGGTGACCTGCCGTGGAAGCCAAATGGGCTTCGACTTTGGGTCATGAACTGATGCCAAAGAGCAGAATTCCTGGTTTCATATATGACGGCAAGCCATCCAGGTTCTAAAGAAACAAAGCAGCCCCAGATCATCAGACTGCCTGAAATTTGTATTTGTTTATTTCTGAAATGCTGCCTTACATTTATATTAGACGTGACGAGATGCACATGTTCTTAACAGGCCAACGTTTGTCTTATCAATTCATGGCGCATTCTCCCGCCTAAAGTGTCGGGAATTATTCAGATGTGTTTTGCAAAAGTAAACAAGCCTTTATGCTCCTTTTTGGTCTTCAGTGGTGGTTTATTTTGTATTTTTGTTTTTTTTTTTGCTTTGGGACAAATTTAGTCATTTATTTATTTATTTATTTATTTATTTATTTGAAATTTAGACCTATCTATTTATTTATTTATTTATCTATTTATTTATCAAAGTATCCATTTATGTGTTTATTCTTTTATTTATTTATGTATTTATTTATTTATCCATCCACATATTTATGTATTTATTTATTTAAAATTTAGACCTATTTATTTATTTATTCCTTTATTTATGTATTTATTTATTTATTTATTCATTAATCTATTTATTTATCAAAGTATCCATTTATGTGTTTATTCTTTCATTTATTTATTTATCCATCCACATATTTATTTATTTATCCATTTATTTATCCATGTATCCATTTATTTATTTGGACCTATTTATTTATTAATCCATTTACTTATTGAGACCTATTTATATATTTATTCTGTAATTTATTAATTTATTTAGCTATTTATTTATGTATGTATTTATTTATCCATGTAACCATGTATTCATTTATTGATTAATTAATTAATTTATGTATGTATTTATTGATCGATGTATTTATTTGTTTATTAATTCGTTTCTGTACTTATTCATTTGTGTATTTATTTGTTTATTTATGTCTTTATTAATTTATTTATTTATTCATGTAGTTATGTATTTATGTATTTATTCGTGTATTCGTGTACTTGTCAATCTATTCATCTTGGTATTTATTTATTTCTATTTATTTATTTATATATTTACTGATTGAGTGGTTCATGTATTTATTTATTTACTGATTGATTGGTTTATTTATTTATGTATTTATTTATTTACTGATTGATCGGTCTATTTATTTATTTATTTATTTATTTATTTACTGATTGATTGGTTTATTTATTTATTTACTGATTGAGTGGTTCATGTATTTATTTATTTATTTACTTACTGATTGATTGGTTTATTTATTTATTTATTTGTTTGTTGTTTTTGTTTGTTGTTATGTATTTGTGTCCAGTCTCTTTCTCATCGGGGAGTCATGAATACTGACCTGAAGTGAGGTAAGGGAGGCGAGCAGTTCTTGAGATGTCATCCTGGTGTCCCTTCAGGACCTTCCGGATGAATCATGGCCGTGCACTTGGAGTCATTTCTGCGGGCCGGCCACTCCAGAGGGAAGTTCACCGCACTGCCACTGTTTCACAATTTGTGACGGATGGATAATCTTTCTCGCCACAATTCACTGGAGTCCAAAAGCTTCTTGGGATGACTTTGCAAGCCTTTCCACACTGATCGATGTTAAATTACATGACGTCTAGTTTTGTTCGTGAATTTCTTTGGAGCTTTTTGGAGATCCTCTGGGTGACTTTAATTTGTCAGACAGGTGGCATGGAGGTGATTTTCTTGATCGAAGAGGTCTGCCGATCATCCAGTTTGGACGTGGTCTCTGAAAATGAACTAAAAAATGTGAAGTGCAGGCGCAGTAAAGTCACTTTTCAACATTAGTTATAATAATAATAATAATAATAATAATAATAATAATAATAATAATAATCTTCTTCTTTTCCCTTCAAGGGGTCACCACAGCAAATCAGTGTCGTCCATCTTGAGAGGTTTGATCCGCATGTTTGTTTTGGCAAAGCTTTTACGTCAGATGCCCTTCCTGACACAACCCTCTGTATTTATCCGGGCTTGGGACCGGCACAAGAAGACTTGTGTCCCTTTGTGGCTATAATAATAATAACAATAATAATAATAATAATAATAATAATAATAATAATAATAATAATAATAATAATAATACATTTTATTTCAAGCGCCTTTCAAAGCTCTCAAGGACACTTTACAGTCACAGACAAGCATAGATACAATAATAAATAAAATACAATTATAAATAGAATACAATAAATAACATAAAATTATAAATATAATAATAATAATAATAATAATAATAATAATAATAATAATAATAATAATACATTTTTTCTAAGCACCTTTCAAAACTCTCAAGGTCACCTTACAGTCACAGGATAAGTTTTTCTGTGGGTGAGCAGCGGCAGCCACATGCACCAGCGTTCACTCAACCCAAAAGTAACTCAAATAGATAGAAAGCTAGCTAATAGATAGATAACAGACAGCTAGCTAGACCTTAACTCAACCCGGAAGTAACTCAGATAGAACACTAGCTAGCTAATAGACAGCAAATAGATAGCGAAGTAACTCAGATAGAAAGATAGCTAGCTAATATAGAGCTAACAGACAGCTAGCTCGGCCTTCACTCAACCCGGAAGTAACTCAGATAGAAAGTTAGCTAGCTAATAGACAGCTAATAGATAGCTAAGTAACTCGGATAGCAAGATAGCTAGCTAATAGATACCTAACAGACAGCTAGCTAGGCCTTCACTCAACCCGGAAGTAACTCAGATAGAACACTAGCTAGCTAAAAGACAGCTAATAAATAGCTAAGTAACTCGGATGGAAAGATAGCTAGCTAACATATAGCTAACAGATAGCTAGCTAGGCCTTCACTCAACCCGGAAGTAACTCAGATAGAAAGTTAGCTAGCTAATAGACAGCTAATAGATAGCTAAGTAACTCGGATAGCAAGATAGCTAGCTAATAGATACCTAACAGACAGCTAGCTAGGCCTTCACTCAACCCGGAAGTAACTCAGATAGAAAGCTAGCTAGCTAATAGACAGCTAATAGATAGCTAAGTAACTCGGATAGAAAGATAGCTAGCTAGCAGACAGCTAATAGATAGTTAAGTAACTCGGATAGCAAGATAGCTAGCTAATAGATACCTAACAGACAGCTAGCTAGGCCTTCACTCAACCCGGAAGTAACTCAGATAGAAAGCTATCTAGCTAATAGACAGCTAATAGATAGCTAAATAAATTTGTACAAACATGACCCCCCCCCCAAAAAAAATTAATTGGTTACCAGAAAGTGTGTGTAAGGCACAAAATATTGAGTTTTAGGACAACGTCAACATTCAATTCAGCGCAAAAAAAAAAACCATAGCATAGCATAGCAGTGAGACGCAGACGTCATCTTTTTTTGGTGATTCTCCTCTTCAACTTTTTGACATCCTCGCGGAACCAAGCCATTTGATGGATGAACTTCAATCACTCATTCCTGAAGCGGATGCTCCCCCATTTCCTTTTCATTTCCCAAAGAAAAGCCATAAAAGCCTTTAAATGCATGTTAGCGCGTGCCGTCATGCACATAAGAATGATTGAAAGGCGCAGTTACGCTTCTTATCGCTGTTCGTTTGACAACCGCGTTATCAAGACAATCCAAGCCGGGAGTGTGTTTGAAGCCCCTTTTTTGTTTTCTTTGTTTTTTTTTTTCCTCTTAATTTGTTTTCCAGACTCGACATGAAAACAAAGACGCTGCAATGTTGAGACGGAAGGCGAAATGAGGTGTGGGCGAGACAATATTCAAACGTAAACAAAGGCATTCACGAGCGACCAAGCACATCTGGCCCTTTTTTCTATTTTTATTTTATTTTTCCAACCTCCAAATACCGCAGGCATGCCCGCACATAAATTCCTCTCATTCATCTGATCGTCACCTGTAAATTGACCCCCAGCGGATGGGAGAATGATTGCGGGAGTTGTGTGGAAGCTAACGAAAGAAACGACAACATCGTACTGAGCGGCCTTGACTGTCGATCACCTTGGAAGGCGGGAGGGAGAATACGCAATTCACTCTCCATCCGCATCGACTTGTGCATATTTAAAGGACAACCGACGTCTACGGACAAGTTGTGTCCATCATTTGTAAAATGGCTTCAAATTACTTCTACTGAGCGTATTTTAATAAGATTCCACCGCATATAGCTATAGTTTATGTTTTAAGACTCGCGCTGAGTCTTGTTTTTGAGTTGGTGACGAGTCCGTACGTGACGTCACCGAAGGACCGCCCCTGACCGAAAAAAGGACACATTGTAGCTTTCCATCACGTCAATGCTTGTTTGGTCTGAAAACCTTGTGTTGCACCAAAGAGCCAGAAGAGGGCGACCAAGCTCCATGTAAGGAATTTATCAGCCTGTGGAAACGGGCTGGTTAATTCCTTACATGGAGCTTTGTCGCCATTTTGTGCCTCTTTTTGGGTGATACATTTTCCCCCAATGTTGCCTCAAAATGGCATGGAATAAATTCTTTAATTGATTGCAAACATGTATGCTTTCCTCTTCGGAACTATTTGAATCATATTCATAACTGGATGAGTAACAAGACAGCATCTTCTCCGAATCTGAAGCCATAGTTTTGATTCTTCAGCAATGCAAGACGTCTTGGCGTGACGTCACGAAGTGGGGGCGGGACTTTCTGAAAATGCCCAATTCGCAGCTTTTTTTTTTTTGCAGATTATGGACACTTTAAGTCATTTTGATTGGTGTTTTGCATTTGACTAAAAATATCATACTGCGTGTTTTGGGTATTTTAGATGCTATCAAACGTTTTTCTGATGTCAGTTAAAAAACAAAAAAGTGACGTCGGTTGTCCTTTAAAGGATATGGCACAAAAGGGAGAGGAGGCGGCCGTTCGTCCATCAGTCCGTCAAAAACGAGAAACTATTTTGCGGATGGATGATGGGAAATTTAAGAGAAAAAAAGAGGAAATTAGCATTGCTGGAAGTGAATTCTGCTCAGTCGTTCCACTTTCTGGGAACCAATTAAAGGACAACCGACACCATTTTTTTGTTTCCTAACTGACATCAGAAACAACTTTTATAGCATCTAAAATACCCAAAACACGCAGGCTGATATTTTTAGTCAAATGCAAAACACCAATAAAAATGAGTTAAAGTGTCCCAAAACTACTTCAAAATGAAACCGGAAATGGCCAGTTTCAGAAGGTCCCGCCCCCTTGTTCGTGACGTCACACTAGGACGTCTTGCCTTGGTCTAGAATCAAAACAATGGCTTCAGATTCGGAGAAGATGCTTTCTTGTTACTCATCCAGTTATGAATATGATTCAAATAGTTCTGAAGAGGAAAGCATCAATGTTTGCAATCCATTAAAGAAGTCCTTCCGTATCATTTTGGAGCATCTGGACTCCAATGTAGCGCCCGGAAAATGCACAAGATGGCGCCCAAGCTCCATTGGAAATGGGCTGATTTGTCTGCTGGGAATTTGTGTCAAATAGTAGTCTCGGTGCAACACACAACGATTCACCATTGCGTTATTTATGTGTTTTCTTTCTAATTTCGCCATCAACACGGATCAACACAAAGTTTTCAGACCAAACAAAGCACCCAAAATGCATTGCGTGTCGCTTTCTCGGTCAGGGGTGTTCCCTCCGTGACGTCACGTCAGGAATCGTCACCAACTCGAAAACAAGACTTCCTGAAAGCTACATGCGGTGGAATCTTTGTAAAATGCTCTCAGTAGAAGTGATTTTACAAATTATGGACACAACTTGTCCGGAGGTGTCGGTTGTCTTTTAATGGGAGCCTGAAAGACAAGTGGACACAGAGGGATCGTTCTCACAGCGGTCATTTTAACAGCAGGCCCTAACTAATATTGCAAGATTTAATTGAATCAAACCGGGGCGCCCCACCAGCTCCCTGGAGTCAGAATGCTCACATCAATGGCGCTATTTGCACTGTATCTGATATAAGCGATATTAATGTTATTAAATTTCATCATTGTGATCCTTTGGCGTGTCTGGCTGGGAAATTCATTTTATGAGATCTATCTCATCTTAATGTGTCGGAAGTGATCATGAACACCGCGTTTATGATCCACTTGACTGGAAATAGCTCGCTCCAGCAACCGCCGAGGCCTCGGCCCTTGTGAGGCGCAAATATCGAGTGGTGCCTCAGAAGAGGCTCGGTTTTTGGCATGTAATAATAATAATAATAATAATAATAATAATAATAATAATAATAATAATAATAATAATAATAATAATAATAATAATAATCCATTTCATTTAGAAGTGCCGTTTAAAATTCTCAAGGTCACTTTACAAATTAAATTTAAAATTTAAAATTTAAAATTTAAAATTTAAAATTTAAAATTTAAAATTTAAAATTTAAAATTTAATTTGTAAAGTGACCTTGAGAATTTTAAACGGCACTTCTAAATGAAATGGATTATTATTATTATTATTATTATTATTATTATTATTATTATTATTATTATTTCATTTAGAAGTGCCGTTTAAAATTCTCAAGGTCACTTTACAAATTAAATTTAAAATTTAAAATTTAAAATTTAAAATTTAAAATTTAAAAATGTAAAAATGTAAAATGTTAAAATTTAACATTTAAAATTAAAATTTAAAATTAAAAAAAATAAAATAAAATAAAAATAAATACATAAATTTAAAACAATTTAAAAAAGAAATTAAAAAGAATCAATAAATAAATAAAAAACTAAAATAAAAATAAAATGAAATACAATACAATAAAATAAAATAAATAAATAAAAAAGTCAAAGTAAAAAGTATAAAATTAAAGAAATAAATGCAATTATTTGGTCATTTTCAGAACTTAATAAAATCAAATAAAAGTGAGGCAGTCGGATATAATAATAATAATAATAATAATAATAATAATAATAATAATAATAATAATAATAATAATAATAATAATAATAATAATACATTTCATTTAAGCTTCTTTCAAAACTCTCAAGGTCACTTTACAGTCTCACAGGATACGCTTTTCAGTGGGTGAGCAGCGGCAGCCACACGCGCCAGCGTTCAATTAATCCGCAATAAGTCAAATAGATAGAAAGCAAGCCAGCAAGCTAATTGCCAGTTAGATAGCTAATAGATAGCCAGATATCTAATAGATAGCTATAGATAGCTAGCTAGCTAATTGATAGGCAATTTACCCTACGATAGGAAAGCCGTTTAGCACGACATCCTTGCAAGAAAGACAAGTGGGGAAGAGGAAAGGTGTCAGAGTCACTTTGTTAACTTTTGGAACAACAAAGAGTCATTCACCGTGTTGTCGTCACGGATTTTAAATCGTGCCACACGTTTCTACACAAACAACATTGGAGAGGAATACAACTCAGTGCCTCAACCAGTCAAGGAAATCTGCTCAAATGTTGCCAACGGGTAGATTTATTTACGCAGCTGAAGACAAGCCTTTTGTTTTCATGGGCAAATAATTTTTTTCCTGCAAACGCATTTTTAATTTGACTACCGCAGCCTTTCGTTTTTTAAAGGTAGGATTATTTTCGTGTAACCATTTTTTTAACCACAAATGTAAACATAATAATTTACAGTGGCTCAATACAAGATGGAACTCAACCAATGGAACAGACTCAACCGGGGGTTTTATTTAGTTAGTTAGTTAGTTATTTAGTTGGCTTGTCTGTTGGTTAGTTAGTTAAGTAGTTCATTAGCTTATTATCTAGTTGGCTAGCTAGGAAGTTAGTTGGTTATTTAGCTAACTAGGTCAATTTATTAGCTAGATAGTTAGGCATCATAATCAGAAAACCTTTATTCGTCCCACAATGGGGAAATTTGCAGTCCACAGCAGCAATTTGAAAGGGGGTGGTTTATTAACTGGTTAGTTAGTTAGTGAGATATTTAATTGGCTCACCTGTTAGTTGGTTGTTTAGTTATGTAGTTAATTAGCCAGTCACTTAGCTAGCTCGTTGGTTAGTTAGCTATGTCAGTTAATTAATTAGGTGGTTCGGTAGCTAGGTCTATTAATTGGTTACCATGTTGTTAGTTAGTTAATCATCTGTTAGTTGGTTAGTTAGTTAAGTAGTTAAGTAGCTAAATGGTTAGTTAGTTGGTTGGTACTTAGCTGACTAGGCCAGTTAGTTCATTAGCCGGGTAGTTATCTAGCTGGGTTGATAGTTTGATTAGTCAGTCAGTCAGTTAGTTAGTTAGTTGGTTACTTCAGTAGTTAATTAGCTGGTCAATTAAAAATCTGGTTAGTTTGTTAGTTAGCTAACTAGGTCAGTTAGTTGGTTAACTGGGCAGTTAGATAATTAGGTCTATTAATTGGATTAGTTTCTTGTTAGTTGTCTGGCTTTTCTGTTAGTTGGTTAGTTAGTTAGTAGTAGTTAATTAGCTAGCTTGTTGGCACGCTAGTTGATTACTTGTCTAACTAACTAGGTTAGTGGATTGGTTAAATAGGAAGTTAGGTAGCTAGGTTTATACTTTGGTTAGTTAGATGGTTATGTATTTATTTAGTTGGCTCGTCTGTTAGTGGGTTAGCTAGTTAATTATCTAGTTTGTTAGCTAGCTAGTTTGTTGGTTCGTTAGCTAACTAGGTCAGTTGGTTGATTAGATAGCTTATTTTGTAGCTAGTTATTTGGTTATTTATTTATTTATTTAGCTCGTCTGTTAGTGGGTTTTCTAGTTAACTGGTTAATTGTGTAGTTTGTTAGCTAGCTAGTTTTTTGGTTACTTCGCTAACAAGGTCAGCTACTTGATTATTGAGGTCATTATGTCGCTATGTTTATTAACTGTTTAGTTGGTTGTTAGTGAGTTGGATAGTTAGTTAGTTGGTTGCTTAGTTGGATGTTCGGCTGGTTGGCTGTCAAGCTGGTTGGTTGGTTTCTAGAAGTTTGAGAATCAATCCCAAGGTAAATTGGCCCAAGTTGAACATTTTGAATTTCAATTTCAAATGTCAATATGGATGTGTGAAAAGGAACTATTTTGTAAGAATGTGCCTTTGGGAGTGAAATTTGGGATGGAAATGCGCAAGTGGGAAAAACTATGAATGTTTGAAATGGTTAAAAAAAAAAGATAGCTTGCATGACATGAATGTTTGAAATAAATTGAAGCTGGCATGGGGAGATCG
>NC_142737.1:3347500-3427500 GCF_051943395.1 Hippocampus bargibanti
TGGTGAAAGAGGAAGGCTACATCCTCAAGTGTAATGCTGAGGAAACCGGCCACTCCATTCCATCAAGCCATCAACGACCATCACAAAGGTAAATAAAATGACTTTATTATACCGTACAGTTTATTTCTTTAATTATAATACCATAGCACATTTATTATACATAAAATAAGGTATATTTTGTGTAGTTTTAAGGCTTATTTAGTTGAAAATTATATTTTATGGGGACCTGGGAACAGATTATTCTCATTATAATTGTTTCCTATGGAAAATTAATTTTTGGGATACACACTTCGCCTTACACACTGTCTGGGAACCAATTAAGTTCGTAAACCAAGGTATCACTGTACAGATAAAATGTAAACATAAAATTAGAGATTAAAATTAAATTAAAGACAAAAATAAAAATAAAAATGCAGGTACTCAAGCTTTTCCTATGGAGGGGGCACAGCGGTTGCATGTGCAGGTAATGAAAATAATAATAACTAAAAATATATAAAATAAAGTACTAAATATACAATAAATAACCAAATAGGTGAATAGATAAATACATAGATAGATAAATAAATAGACAATAAATAGACAATAGCTAAATAACTCAATAACTAACCTATTAAAAAAAGAATAATAATAAAATAAATACAGAGACAATAAATAACTAATTGACTATATAACTAAATAACTAACCTACTAAATTAAATAATAAAAATAAACAAATAAATGAACAAATGAATAAATACAAAAATACAAAAATAAATAATTTGCATAATGCATTTTTGCTTTTTTATTTTCTTTTTGATATTTGGGCTAAATGGGACCCGATGAGTGTAAAAAAAAAAAAATGAAGAATTATCTTTTTCCATAATGTAGTTTCTGAGAAAAATACAATGCAATCCATACATATTGCTTTATATAGCGCTTTAACAACAGCTGAACCTGGAACAAAGCAATAACATGGGAAAAAGGGCAAATGCTCCCCTTTGTGGAAAAAAAAACACTGCCAGAGGCCATGCCCAGCGCTTTATCGGCCCCTAAGCATGAAAAAATAAAACCCGAACAAATTCGAGAATGGCGCTCTATGTCATATTTTCAATTCCATAATAAATATATGAATGGCAGTGAATGAGTTAATATTTATTTATTATCAACATTTATTTATTTTTACATTTGTTCGCGATTGTTTGGGGAAAGGTTTTATTCGAGTAAATGTGTACAGCGTAGTGAAGGTAGCCCAACATTGCATGACATGTGATTATAGCCACCGACTCAGTGAGTCGTCGGGTTGCCTGGGCCACCTCACTGAAAAGTGTGAAGGTAAGTGGAATTTTGTGGATACCTGTGAGTCACAGCTGATTGCAGCAATGCGGGTAGGAGGTGAGATGAGGGTGTATCCGTGCTTCGGCATGGCGTGGGATGTTGGTTGACTCTGCGTTGCTAATTAAAGATGATTTAAAGGTGTGCAAAAGCTGCTTTCCGCCGCCTCCAGATAAAACACTAGTGGCAGATGGAGATGGATGGAGCCACAAAAAAAGTCCAACGCCACTCCCGTGTAATCTTTCTTTGTCTACAAGCTAAAAAAAAAAAAAAAAATCCAAATGAGATACTACAATGGCAATTATACGAGAGTATGTTGATATCATCATGTCAGCTAGTTTTCTCGAAAATGGGTAGCGGGGTGGTCGTCTAGTTGCTAGGCAACCTTTTAGAGACGTTATCGATACTGGCCAACACAATGAATGGACTTATTGTATTGTTTTTGCAATATTTTGGCCTGATGAACTATCGACTTCAGCTGTCCATGATCAATTATGACACGTTCACAAATTAAGATTCATGTCAGTGGGGCCCTCAAAAAAGGCCTAATTCATTAAAAATCCAAAATGGCTTAACACGGAGAAACAAATACAATGATACCTCGGTTTACGAACCCCTTGGCTTACGAACTTTTCGGTTTACGAACGTTAAATCTGTGAAAATTATACCTTGGCATATGAACTGTATTTCGGGATACACACGGAGCGCCACAATGAGTGATGTGTCTTCGGTTAAATCCACGTAATTGGTCAAGAACGCAACAGTGCATGTGTGTGTGTGTGAGGGGGGGTGTTAAACAAGGTTAAAATAGGCAGACGACAGAGAAAAAATGGATAGAAAACAGTGACATTTGGACTCATTTCAACTTTGATAGTTCAAAGGCAGAGTGTAGACTCCAAGGTTAAAATATCCCATCAATCAGGCTCCACAAATAACCCGCACAAGCCATCTGTACACTTGATGCAAAAAGCGTTCTAACCAACTAAAACGGAACACAATTGATGAGGAACTAGGTAAAATTATTGCAGAGAAATCACCTACAAGGGATCATTCCTCAAGATGGTGAAAGAGGAATGCTACGTTCCTCATCAAGTGTTTAATGCTGATAAAACCGGTAAATAAAACAACTTTATTTTACAGTACAGTTTATTTCTTTAATTATAATAATACCATATAACATTTATTATACATAAAATAAGGTCTATTTTGTGTAGTTTGAAAGCTTTTGTGTAGTTTGAAGTTGTGAAGGTTTGAAGTGTAGTTTATGGGGACCTGGGACCAGATTATTCTCATTTTAATGGTTTCATATGGGAAATTAATTTTTGGGATACACACTTTTCGCCTCATACACTCTGTCTGGGAACCAATTAAGTTCGTAAGCCAAGTTATCACTGCATTCTTGCTGTGTAGCAACATGCAAATGCTGCATTCACATGCTAAGCAACCAAGCTGATCATGTCGGATTCCGCACAGTGACGATCGACACTCCTGGTGAATTTGCATATTGGAATATAAAGATACAGTAAAGTCTCGTTATATCGATATCGGATATATCGATAGTCCCGGTTATATCGATACTATTTCTATGCACACACGGACAAAATTACATGAAAACAGGGTCGGATATATCGATAGTCCCGGTTATATCGATATTTTTTCGGACTCCCTTGAATATCGATATAACGAGACTTTACTGTATATATAAATATAAAAAATAGAATATAAAAAAAATCTATATAACAATAAATTTTGAGAACAATGCGTCAATTGTGTGCTAGCAGCTGAGAAAGGAAAAGCTCCAAGCATAGTCAAGATATAGAATAGGTGATGAATAATATTCATGAGGCATGAATATACCATCACAAGGCAAGACATAAGTTTAAATAAGACCACATGATTTATGTACGTGGTGTCTTGGTGGATTACGTCTTTTCCATCAAGCAACAAGATGGCGACCAGTTTTTAAAAGATGTATATAATAATATCCATATACATTCACTCACAGCCGCGGTGAATTGCAACGCATTCTACCCAGACGCCAAATAAAATAAAAAATATAAAATACGTTATATCAAAAAAAAATAAAAACAATAAAAACTAAGAAAAAAAGAACAGTAACACATTAAAAATGAAAAATAACAAATAACAAATGAAATGTAAAAAATAAAAATGCAATTTATAATTTCAAATTCAAAATACAAAATAAATAAAATGGAATTAAATTAAATAAAATAATTAAAAAATGAAAAAAAATCAATAAAATAAAATATGAAAATTAAACATAAAAAATACAATTTAAAAACTTAGAATTAAAGAAATATAAATTTCAAATTTAAATTTAAATATTAAAAAGAGAATAAATTAAAAATAAATAAAATGGAATTATATTAAATAAAATTAATAAAATAAATAAAATAAAGTAACATTAGAATAACATAAAACAAAATAAAATAAAATAAAATAGTACGATTAAAACCATTTGGGATGGAAATATTTAAACAAAGCACATAGATTAAAATAAAACCTTACAGCATATCGCTTGCAGTGTCGTCAGTGGAAAAATACCGGCAGGCCGGTCTGATTTAGCCTATTTGCCTTTAGCAAATAAATTGCATTCATGGTCTAGTTATTATTAATTATTATTATTATTATTATTATTATTATTATTATAAATACACCAATGCCGGCAGAACAAAAAAGATAAAGTTTAAAGGACAACCGACGTCTCCGGACAAGTTGTGTCCAGAATTTGTAAAATGGCTTCAAATGACTTCTAGTGAGCGTATTTTAATAAGATTCCACCGCATACAGCTATATTTTACGTTTTAAGACTTGCGCTGAATATTCAGGAAGTCTTGTTTTTGAGTTGCTCACAAGTCCGTACGTGACGTCACTAAAGGAACGCCCCTGACCGAAAAAAAGACGCATTGTAGCGGTCCTTCCATCACGTCAATGTAGTTTGCTGTACTTGTTTGGTCTGGGGACCTCATGTTGCACCCAAAAGCCTCCAGAAGAGGGCGTCCAAGCTCCATATAAGAAATTTATCAGCCTGTGGAATCGGAGGTGGCCACAGGAGGTCGCCATTTTGTGCCTCTTTTTGGGTGAGACATTTCCCCTCAATGTTGCCTCATAATTGCACGGAATAAATTCTTTAATCGATTGCAAACATGTATGCTTTCCTCTTCAGAACTATTTGAATCATATTCACAACTGGATGTGTAACAAGAAAGCATATTCTCCGAATCTGAAGCCATTGTTTTGATTCTCCAGCAATGCAAGACGTCTTGGCGTGACGTCACTAACTGGGGGCGGGACTTTCTGAAAATGCCCAATTCGTAGCGCAATTTTTTGCAGATTTTGGACACTTTAAGTCATTTTTATTGGTGTTTTGCATTTGAATAAAATATCATAATGCGTGTTTTGGGTATTTTAGATGCTATAAAACGTTTTTCTGATGTCAGTTAAGAAACTAAAAAGTGACGTCGGTTGTCCTTTAACCTAAAAAAGTTCAGTCTAATTATATGAAGAACAATTCATCGACTACCTTGAGTAAAAAAAAAAAAAATGCTTTGAATCATTCACTCTCTTCTAAATTTTACTTTGTTTAGAGTGGGACCAAACATGCTCCATTTCAGAATATCATTTGCCTCAATTTAAGTAAAACATACGCTGAAATTTTACAAAGTGCTTGATAACGAAACTGACGCCTTCATCCATCGTCGTTATTTGCTGTTCTCACCACGTTTCACCCCCAGGAAAAAAACGAGGCCAACAGATGCTTCAATCGAAGTGGCTTCATTTCGGGCTAGGTCTAAATCCTGACACCAAAGTCAAACCCATTACGCCGGAGCGAGGTGAAATCAGGCAAATTTTACCCGAAACTCTTTTCACGGGGTTTGATGATGCTTGACATCAAACATTCACACTCAACCTCAATAATCCCCCAACCCCCTACTGTGCGTATTACCCAACCAAAAGCCATCAATAATGATATGTCGGCAACCAAGAGCCACTAAGCTTAGCCTTGTGTCACCATTTGAATGGGTGAAAATGTCTCTTTCTGTCCTATCAACACAACATATTTTTCCCCCTCTAAACTGAACAGTTGGTGGTGTTCACTTGTCGGCCGTGAAACTGTCAATGTGGACTGATCATGAGAAAAAAATAATTTTTGCCCACCCGTTGAGATGTTTATTTTGATTTGCAGATGCGTACGCCAAACGTGAAGGTGAAGTTGGACTACAAATCAATTTGAATTCCAAGTGCCTACTGGTGGGCCAAGATGGATGATAACCCGGAGCAGGTGCGTGAATATGTTGGCCCCTAAAATTTTTCGTTGTTGACGGGGGATACAAAAGGTCATTTTTTGTCATTTGTTGGCAAGATATCACAGTCTAAAGGTCGTAGGCTCGATCCAGGCTGTGGCTCATCTCTATGTAGTTTGCATGTTGTGCTCATGCCTGCGTGGGTTTTCTCCGGGAATTTCAGTTTGCTCGCGCATTGCAAAAACATTGCCCCAGGGTGTGAGTGTGAGCGCGGAGGGATGTCTGGGGTCTCACGAGAACAAGTGGAAACTAAAACCAGATGTAGCACGAAAAAAGGGAGCAATGGTCATGAATACAGTGATTAATTTTAAATTGAGAAAATGTAAAATTTTAAATTGAGAAAATGTAAAATTTTGAATTGAGAAATTGTAACATTTTAAATTGAGAAAATGTAGAATTTTAAATTGAGAAATTGTAACATTTTAAATTGAGAAAATGTAAAATTTTAAATTGAGAAAATGTAAAATTTTAAATTGAGAAAATGTAAAATTTTAAATTGAGAAAATGTAAAATTTTAAATTGAGAAATTGTAAAATTTAAACTTGAGAAAATGTAAAATTTTAAATTGAGAAATTGTAAAATTTAAAATTGAGAAAATGTAAAATTTTAAATTGAGAAAATTAAAAATTAAAAATTAAAAATTAAACACAGAAGTTGTATGTGCAGGTAATAAAATTAATATTGATATTCAAATTGACATTGAAATTGACATTGAAAAATTAAAATTAAAATTAAAATTAAAATTAAAATTAAAATTAAAATTAAAATTAAAATTGAAAATGAAAATGAACATGAAATAAATTTAAAATTTAAAATTTAAAATTTAAAATTTAAAATTAATTTTAAAATTAAAATTTTAAAAGTAAAATTTTATTTAATTTAATTGAAAATTGAAAATTGATTTCATTTTCATTTTCATTTTCATTTTCATTTTCAATATCAATTGTCAATGTCAATTATCAATGTCAATTTGAATAACAATATCAATAGCAATATCAATTTTATTACCTGCAATGCCCCTCCAAATGAAAAGCTTGGGTACCTGTAGAGGTGTGCCATGACCACGGCGGTCATCACGCATGTTAGGACGATAAAAAAAGCTTAACACACGAGCGACAATACGACGTGAATCTCATTGTGAGGACTTGGAGGCAAAGACACTTCGAATATGCAAATGACACCAGCTGCAGGACATGTTAAAAATACCCGTCGCTGGCTCCTGAACGAAAAATCGTGAAGCTAAACAGAGCCATTGTACCCAGTGTGCATTGTCCTTGCTTTTATGAATCGATGTTAATTGCCAAGCCGACAGGAGGGCGATTGAGGCGGGGGGGGGGGGGGGGGGGGTGTTGTATGTTTGCGGCATTTTTCTAACTGGCGCTGGATGTAGTCCAAGCCGTGTTGAGCAGAGACAGAGAAGAGGTTAAATTGCTGTAACATCTGTCTGCTAAGGAGCGACGGGGACCAATTTGGAAGCGCGGCATCATATTAATGCCATTAATCATCACGCAGTTCGTCATCCGTAGAGACGAGCTGGCACGCGGGGTGCATGCATCTGTGTGAATTTCTTCCAGTGCATCCTCCAATTTGACTCTCGCGCCAGGAAAAACGTTGAATTTGTTGACCTCAAAGTGACTCGACACGTGTAATAATCTGACAACTTCAATTGACCAACAGTCCAGTTCATCCAACCGATCAAGTCAAGATGGCGCAAAAAGTGAGGCGGGAATAAAAAAAATAATTGCAGGTATGCAAGAAATACATATACAGTGATACCTTGCCTCACGAACTCCATTGGTTCACAGACAGAGTGAGTAAGGCGAAAAGTGTGTATCCCAAAAAATAATTTCCCATAGGAAACCATTAAAATGAGAATAATCTGTTCCCAAGTCCCCATAAAACATAATTTTCTACTTTCTAAGCCTTAAAACTACACAAAATATACCCTATTTTATGTATAATAAATGTGCTATGGTAATATAATAATAATAAATAAACTATACTGTAGAAATAAACTAAAATAAACTATAATAAAATATAATATACATTATACATAATATAAATTATATAAAATATAATAAAGAAATAAACTATACTATATAATAAGGTCATTTTATTGACCTTTGTGATGGTCGTTGATGGCTTGATGAAATGGAGTGTCCGGTTTCCTCAGCATTAAACACTTGATGAGGAACGTAGCCTTCTTCTTTCTTGAGGAATCTTGAGGAATTATCCCCTGGAGGTGCTTTCTCTGCGATAATTTTATCTAGTTCCTCATCACTTGTGTTCTGTTTAGCTGGGTTGATAGCTTTTTGCATCAAGTGTACAGATGGCTTGTGGGGATATTTGTGGAGCCTGATTGCTGGGATATTTTAACCTTGCAGTCTACACTCTGCCTTTGAACTATCAATAAAGTTGAAACAAGTCCAAATTTCACTGTTTTCTATCAATACAACCCCCTGATTAGCATCTCCCCTCATGAAAGCAACTGCAAAACCCTTTGCGAATGAAACCTTGTGAAATTATGCGCTGGCTTAGCGATGTACTTCCTCCTTCTGACAACAACAAATTGATGCGCTTCACAGATGGCCTTTCATTGTCCGTCACTGGCAAAGCATCCACACATTCCCTCGACGGTCATTTCCTGGATAACGACACACATAACGACGGGATGCAGCGCGGTGGCACGTTCGTGCGAGCTTAAAGGTGAGCGTGCTTGCCTCGCTAGCTTTTGCGGCTAGCGAATGTTCTCTCTGAGTCGCCATGGCGCCAGTTTTGACAGGGACGTGATACGTCGGCGTCGAAACCCTTTAACTGGCTGCTGGTGGGTCGTGTTATTTTATGGCATATAAAGCCCAGAGATTTGGCTGTAGTGTTGCGGTGCAATCACGCAAGAGATTATCGTGTTTGGTGTGTGAAAGGGACTATAAAATGCATCCATGCTGGATCATGAGGGCAAAAAATGGCCAAATCAACACCTCAAATTGTTGATTTTTTTCTCACAGGAGTGGCAAATCCAAATCCGATGTTGTGTTTGTGATACAAATTTCGAGATGACCGTTTCATGCCGTTTTGCAATACAGTAAAGTCTCGTTATATCGATATTCAAGGGAGTCCAAAAAAATATCGATATAACCGGGACTATCGATATATCCGACCCTGCTCGCATGTAATTTTCCCCGTGCTGCATAGAAATAGTATCGATATAACCGGGACTATCGATATATCCGATATCGATATAACGAGACTTTACTGTATTTACATCATTGACTTGCTTTATTTAAAGGACAACCAACATCACTTTTTTGTTTTCTAACTGAAATCAGAAAAACGTTTTATAGCATCTGAAATACCCAAAACACGCAGTATGATATTTTTAGTCAAATGCAAAACACCAATAAAAACTGCAAAAACTGCAAAAAAAAATTAAACCGGAAGTAGCCAGTGTCAGAAGGTCCCGCCCCCTTGTTTGTGACATCATGCCAGGACAACTTGCCTTGCTCTAGAATCAAAACAATGGCTTCAGAGATTTCAGATTTGGAGAAGATGCTTTCTTGTTACTCATCCAGTTATAAATATGATTCAAATAGTTCTGAAGAGGAAAGCATACATGTTTGCAATCGATTAAAGAATTTATTCCGTGCCATTTTGAGGTATCTGGGGGCGGGAAATGTAGCACCAAAATATATAATGTATATATAATTATATATATAATAACATATATAAATACATGTACATATATGTATACACATTATATGTATATTTCTGTGTGTATACAGATATGTGTCTTATATGTGTATGTGTGTGTGTGTACATGAGTGTATATGTATGTGTGCGTGTGCACACGTGTATATGTGTGTACATATATATATATATATGAATGTGTGTGTATACATATATGTATATTTGAGGTTGTGTGTATATATAAATGTATATGTGTGTGTGTGTGCATATATTATAAAAATGTGTGCGTACTGTGTACATGTATGTATACTGTATATATGCATGTGTGTGTAAGTGTACATATATGTAAAAGTGTGTGTGATTGTATGTGTGTATGTGCATATATTATAAAAATGTGTGTGTACATATACTGTATCTATACTGTATATATATATATATATATATTTATATATATATATATATATATATATATATATATATATATATATATATATATATATATATATATATATATGTGTGTGCATGTACATACGTGTAGATCTGTGTGTGTGAATGTGCGTGTGTGCGTGTGTTTGTGTGTGTGCATATATTATAAAATGTGTGTGCACATATATGTATACTGTATACGTGTGTGTGTGTGTGTGTACATGTGTGTGTGTGTGTGTGCTTGTGTGTGTCTACATGTGTGTGAAAGTCCCCCGTTTGCAAAGGAGGACAATATTAACAATCGAGAGGTATGTTGTCGCACATGCTTTTGACTTTTTCCGCCACATTTCCCACATTGGGGACATTCCCGTCGCTGGGATAGCTGTCTATTAATCTGGGATTTTGATTCTGTAATCTGTCTGGCATATGGTCCTGTGGATAAATCAGACGAGCTCGACGAAACGCCGGCCCAGAGGAGATATCAAAACGTCCTTGCTTCAACGGTTAAAAACGTCAAGTGCAATTCTTCTGACCTTGCTGTGTTAAAAGCTACTCGTTGGTGAATGCACATTTTTTCCCCCACCTCTCTCTCTACTTTTTAAGTACTTTACAGATGTCATCTTGCCAAAGAGAGAAGTGGTCTGTATTAATCTTTGAAATGTCCTACACCTCTGGGGCACAACATTAACTTGTGTAAGAACGGAGGTGTCATCAAAAAAATACAATATGTGGCTCTATTTAAACGTGCAAAATCAGGGTATGAGTTTGATGACTACGGTACAACTTTTGGAACTGGAACAAAAATGGCATTTACATCATTTACTGCCATTCACAAAGTGATTCGGGAATTGAAAATATGACGTAGAGCGCCATTTCTGAATGTGTTCGGGTTTTGGTTTTCATGCTTGGGTGCCGATAAAGTGCTGGTCAGACCTCTGGCGATGTTTATCCCTTCCATGAGGAGGTAGCTTTGCCAACAGGTCAAAATAGTTAAGACGTCTTACCCTGTTCTTACAACTTTTTTTTTTACTCATTAAAGTATGTTTACTTTAATACAAAAAAATTAATACACAACGGATATATTTCAATATAGCATAATCACTACTATCTATTAGCTCTATCTAGCTATCTATTAGCTCTATCTCTAGCTAGCTATCTATTTATTTGCTATCTATTCGCTCTAGCTAGCTATTTATTAGCTCTCTAGCTAGCTTTCTGTCTATTTCAGTTACTTCCGGGTTGAGTTGAACGCTGGCGCGTGTGGTTGCCGCTGCTCAACAACAGAGAAACTGTGATTGTAAAGTGACCTTGAGAGTTTTGAAAAGCACTTATGAATGAAATGTATTATTATTATTATTTTGTCCATTTTCATGCTTTGTTACATTTTCAGCTGTTGTTAAAGCACTATATAAACCAATATGTATGCATTGTATTGTATTTTGTACAGCCGCCCTCATTTTAAGGTCATATAACTCCAGACCCATATAATTTAGGAATTAACTCTTTTTTCTCTGATGAAAGAAGAGAGTGTCTAAGATTTTTTTAGGATGCATTGAATGTTTATGTAGTCCTCAAATCAATATGTACCGACCTGGCTATCTATTTGCTATCCATTCGAATTTGATTAATCTCGCAATGGAAAAATTTACAGTTCACAGCAGCAAAGTTAAGAATGGATGATGAAAGAAATGAAAGAAATAGAAAAACAAAATACATTAGCTGCTTTCTATCTATTTGCTATCCATTAGCTATCTGGCTAGCTAGCTATGTAGATGGCTATCTAGCTAGTTAGCTAACTGTCTCACTGGCTATTAGCTGTCTGTTAGCTAGCTAGCTTTCTACTACTGGGTTGAGTGAACGCTGCCGCGCATATATATATATATATATATATATATATATATATATATATATATATATATATATATATATATAGTAACAACTTAGACTAAAGTTAAGTTAGACACATAAATGAGTGGAGAATAATAATCGTTGGATGTTTAAGAATGTGCAAATATAAATATATATAAAAAATAGTCCAATCAAAAGTGACCTTGAGAATTTTGAAAGGCCCTTATAAATGAAATGTATTATTATTATTATTATTATTATGATTATTATGATTATTATGATTATTATTATGATTATTATTAAATGGCTGACTGGGAGCCCGTATAAAGTCCATAGTAAAAATAAATGAATAAATACCCTTACCCATTATTAATATTCTGTTGGTCTTAGAATTCGAGTGACAATGACAAAAACCCTGGCACTGGAGTGGACACATTTTTGCACATCGTCTGGCAGTGAATAGGTTCATATCAACGACTAAATTTTACATTCTAGAGGTATTTTGCCAGATTCAATGCATAAATTAGCAGATTATAGTACTAATAATTTAGCATCTATTGTCTCTTGGCATGATGAACTCCATGTAGGCTACTTAATATACAAGTCGGTAGCATCCATTTAAATATCCTCGCTGGCGAGAAATCTTAATTTCCCAAGATACTATAGGATA
Source organism: Hippocampus bargibanti (assembly GCF_051943395.1). Classification (NCBI taxonomy): domain Eukaryota; kingdom Metazoa; phylum Chordata; class Actinopteri; order Syngnathiformes; family Syngnathidae; genus Hippocampus; species Hippocampus bargibanti. The sequence goes on from NC_142737.1 coordinate 3,359,765, forward strand.
AAAAAAAGAACAACAACAAACAACAATCATCAATCATTGCAATCCAGCTGCAGCACCTCGGTTTTGACTTACTTTATTGTCTACGGGCGCCCCTGCGAGCCGATGATGTAACAAGGTCTCTGCTGGTTTGCCGTTACAATTTGTAATAGCGGCCGTGGCATTTCGACGCATGTTTAAATGGCATCCTCATTATCGAGGAGAGAGACTCTAATGATATTAATAGAACGTCAAGTGTATTCCGAGGGTCGATGCTGTTAGTTGGCTTCCTAGAAAGTCCCAGAAAAAAAAACAACAACCGGAAGTCACGGGAGGACTTTCATTTATTTGGATTAAAATGAACCGGCCAGTGATACCTTGGTTTACGAACTTAATTGGTTCCCAGAAATGGTGTGTAAGGCGAAAAGTGTGTATTCCAAACATTAATTTCCCATAGGAAACCATTACAATGAGAATAATCCGTTCCTAGGTCCCCATAAAACATATTTTTTTCCTACTAAATAGGTTTTAAAGGACAACCGAGGTCTCTGACAAGTGTCCATAATTTGTAAAATGGCTTCAAATGACTTCTACTGAGCGTATTTTACAAAGATTCCACCGCATATAGCTATATTTTACGTTTTAAGACTCGCGCTGAATATTCAGGAAGTCTTGTTTTTGAATTGGCGACGAGTCCATACGTGACGTCACTGAAGGAACACCCATGACCGAAAAAAAGACACATTGTAGCAGTCCTTCCATCACGTCAATGTATTTTGCTGTACTTGTTTGGTCTGGGGACCTCGTGTTGCGCCAAAAAGCCGCCAGAAGAGGGCGACCAAGCTCCATGGAAGGAATTTATCTTTTTATGGACGTTGTAATTTATGGGGGTTATCTGAGCTTAAAATGGAGGCAGCTGTACAAAATACAACAAAAACAAATCGAGTTTACCTGGTTGTAGAGTTATCTGCCTTGAAAGTGGTAGATGGCTGTACAAGAAGTAAATGCTGCTCCATCGTGGGAGGGAAGAACATTGCCAGAGGTCTGACCAACGCTTTAAACGCACTCACCTGCAAGAAAAAAACAAAACCCGAACAAATTCGGGAATGTCAGCGAATGAGTTACAAATGACAATATCGCTTGCTTGGCTAATTTTAAGTTAAGAGTTTAATGAATTCAGGGGAACAATTTTTTTAAAGCATCCATTGCATTTATTTTTAATGAATGCAGCCCTCAAACACACATCTTAAGCGAGCTAACTTTCCAATTCATCGCTCAGAAATTAAAGACGGTCCCAGAGAAGACAACATCGGCAACAATAGCGAAATCCACAGGAGACAAAAACAACAACAACATGGAGGATTATCTGTTTAACAAATTAGGAGAGAAAAGAAAAACAGCTAATGTGCTTGCGCGAAATTTTGAGCAGTGTAGCAAGATACAAACAATCTGATAATCCTCTTTTCACGAGATGAGCGACGACGGTATTTGTCGGCGACTTGAAGCGACATAATCAATGATGCTGATTGAATTAATTTTGGTCAAGAATGTTTTATTTTTTTAAATTTTTCTGGCTCCAATGCTGTCTCCTTATAGAACAGCGCAAGCTAACAATAGATGTATTATTGAGACAAGAAAAGCCTGACCAAAAAAAAACATAAAAATCCTCCACCGCCTGTGGTAATATGAGCGATTGTCCCTGAGAGATTTAGAGCAACTGTGAGCACAGTCTGGACGTCCTGATAAAATTGCTTGGCTGGCTCATAATTCCACCATTTTCTCTCCGGCGTTATTGTCTAAAAGGTGGAGAATGTGGGTCACCGGAAGGCTGTTGACGTTCTTATAAAAGGTGGATTTACACTAGCCCTAGTCTGTGGCGGCTCCTGACACACTGAAAGACTTGGACTTCACATGTATCCCAAGACACAATGGACTCATCGGAATTGAAGATAATTATAGATTATTTCGTCGGACAGCAATGTGTTTGATACAGAGGTCATTCATTGCATTCTGTTTCTTTCATGAAATATGGCAATTTGGAGTGTCGGATCAGCCTGCCTGGCATGTTTTAGGGATGTGGGTGGAAACCGGAATACCCGGAGAAAACCCACATGGCCCGTGGAGAACATGCAAACTCCACACGGGAAGGATGGAGCGGGGATTGAACCATCAACGTCTGCACCGGACCACTGAGCCGCCATTCAAAAATCAATAAATAGATAAATAAATACCCGGAGAAAATCCACATTGGCCCTGGGACAACATGCAAATTCACATAGTCAAGCCAGAGCGGGGATTGAACCCACAACCTCTGCACTGGACCACTAAGCCAACATTCAAAAATCAATAAATAGATAAATAAATACCCGGAGAAAACCCACATTGGCCCTGGGACAACATGCAAATTCACACAGTCAAGCCAGAGCGGGGATTGAACCCGCAACCTCTGCACTGGACCACTAAGCCACAATTCAAAAATAAATAAATAGATGAATACATACCCAGAGAAAACCCACCCGGGCATGGGGATAACATGCAAACTCAACACAGGAAGGCCGAAGCGGGGATTGAACTATCAACCTCTGCACTGGACCACTGCGTCACCATCCAAAAATAAATAGATACATACCCAGAGAAAAGCCACACGGGCACGGGGAGAACATGCAAACTCCACACAGGCAGGCCAGTGCAAGGATTGAACAACAACCTCTGCACTGGAGCACTGAGTCGCCATCCAAAAATCAATCAAGAGATAAATAAACACCCGGAGAAAACCCACACTGGCCTGGGGAGAACAAGCAAACTCCATGCACGCAGGAAGGCCGGAGAGGGGATTAAAACAACAACCGCTGTACTGGACTCATGGGTTGTCATCCAGAAATCTATAAATAGATAATTAATACCCAGAGAAAACCCACGTGGGCACAGGGGAGAACATACAAATTCCACACAAGAAAACCGGACTGTAAAGGTGTAATTATGATACCAGACCAACACGCGCACACCCATTCCCAAAAGAGTGCAAGTCAAGATGCCATCCTATCACGCTCTTACATCGGATATCAATCGATCGCGCCAGCGGTCATAATGTTATGGCCTGTTAATGTTTTATCAATCAATCCGACCGCCATATCAAATCCGGATCTTAGGTGATATGACATCATTTCAAATAATAATAATAATACATGCCATTTATAAGCGCCTTTCAAAACTCTCAAGGTCACTTTACAGTCACAGGATCAGTTTTTCTGTGGGTGAGCAGCGGCAGCCACACGCGCCAGCGTTCACTCACCCCGGAAGTTACTGAAATAGATTGAAAACTAGCTAGCTAGTTAATATATTGCTAATAGCTAGCTAGCAAGAAAGCTAGCCAGCTATATAGCTAATAGATATACAGAGAGATAGATTGCTAGCCAGCTAGAAAGCTAGCTAGCCAGCCAGCTAATAATAATAATAATGCATTTCATTTATAAGCGCCTTTCAAAACTCTCAAGGTCACTTTACAGTCACAGGATCAGTATTTCTGCGGGTGAGCGGCGGCAGCCACATGCGCCAGCGTTCACTTACCCCGGATTAACTCAAATAGATAGAAATATAGTTAGCCAGCTAGCTAATAGATTACTAATAGATAGCTGGCTAGATAGCTAGCTAGCCAGGTAGCTAATAGATACCAAATATATAGCTAGCTAGGTACCCAGCTAGAAAGCTAATAGACAGCAAATAGATAATAATAATAATAATAATAATAATAATAATAATAATAATAATAATAATAATAATAATAATAATAATTAAATGGACATCCCAGAACAATAATGCTATTAAACTAGCGATTAAAAATCCATCTAAAAGCCAACCTCGCCACATCTCCTGGCCGGTTTCCCGCGTAGCTTAATGAAACGGCCATTTGGGTGTGAAAGCCAAGCTCCCACCATCCAATAGCTATTGACGGCTAAATGTCAATGGCTAATTACTAATAGCTACCTTAGCGTGGTTCCCAAGGTTCCGGCTAATTGACTATTTAGACCCTAGGAAATGGTTGCGCCTCCAAGACAGTCACCTGGGGGGGGGGGGGGGGGGGGGGGGGGGACGCTGGTACTTTCCGAAGAAAGAGGCCAAGGTGGATGAATCAGTCAAGTGCAAGACAAGAAAGGTAATGGCTTTGAAGATTAGAACCCAAGCGCGATATATTGCTCAAGGTTACAGCACAAATCTAATGATCCATTAAAATAGTACCCCAAAAAAATGTGATTGGGGTGGTAAAAAGTTGAGTTAAATCAGCATGGTGTTAATTGCAAAGTTCACGCCTTTAATTTGAAGGGAGCTCTAAAGCCATAAGAGGATTTGCATGAAACAGGGGGTGGTGGTGGTGGTGGTGGGGGGAGGGGGGGGTTATGGCTTACTGGGGGTTAGCATGGAAGATGTTTTCACTTAAAGGACAACAGACACCATTTTTTTATTCCCTAACTGACATCAGGAAAACGTTTTATAGCATCTAAAATACACAAAACACGCTGGCTGATATTTTTAGTCAAATGAAAAACACCAATAAAAATGACTTAGTGTCCAAAAACTACTTCAAAATGAAACCGGAAATAACCAGTTTCAGAAGGTCCCGCCCCTTTGTTCGTGACGTCACGCCAGGACGTCTTGCCTTGCTCGAGTATCAAAACAATGGCTTCAGATTCGGAGAAGGTGCTTTCTTGTTACTCCTCCAGTTATGAATATGATTCAAATAGTTCTCAAGAGGAAAGCATAAATGTTTTCAATGGATTAAAGAAGTCCTTCTGGATCAATTCGAGCCGTCAGGACTCCAATGTAGCGTCCCACAAAATGCACAAGATGGCGCCCAAGCTCAATTGGAAATGGGCTGATTTGTCTGCTGGGAATTTGTGTCAACTAGTATCAAATAGTAGTCTTAGTGCAACACACAACGATTCACCATCGCGTTATTGATGTTTTTTTTTCCTTCTAATTTCGCCATCAGTTTTCAGAACAAATAAAGTACCCAAAATGCATTGTGTGTTGCTATCTCGGTCAGGGGCGTTCCTTTAGTGACGTCAGGAATCGTCACCAACTCGAAAACAAGACTTTCTGAATATACAGCGCGAGTTTTAAAACGTAAAATATCACTATATGAGGTGGAATCTTTGTAAAATACGCTCGGTAGAAGTCATTTCAAGTGATTTTACAAATTATGGACACAACTTGTCCGGAGGCGTTGGTTGTCCTTTAAGTCATTTTTATTGGTGTTTTGCATTTGACTAAAAAGATCATCCTGCGTGTTTTAGGTATTTTAGATGCTATAAAACGTTTTTCTGATGCCAGTTAGGAAACAAAGAAATGGTGTCGGTTGTCCTCTAATGCACCACCTAATTCTAAACTGCAAGGATAATGGCAATTTAATCACATTGCACCATTCCCCAAATTTAAAAAAAAATAGCCGGCGATCAGACAGAAGTCACCACCCCCAAGGAGCTTATTTTTCTCTATGCCGTCGGATTTCCAAAGTCGCAGACATGATATAATACGAGATGTGATCGTAAACTCAATGTGATGTCATCGCTTCTTCTTGCTCATTGCGAAGGATTATGGATTAGCGGCTTGTCAAGTATAGACGAGCAACATTCTCATTCGGCTTTGCAGACATGAGCAAAGCCTCGCTTGACCGCAAGCTGTTTGTTTTTATATTTTGCTTTCAATTAAAAATGATTCAGGCAATATTTATGTCGCTGCGGTTTGTCCCTGACACTCACTTAAACATTGGGGAAACTATACAAAAAACTCCAAAACGACTTTATCAACATCGCAGGGATAATGCTAGTAGTCTGTAGTTTTAAGGCTTAGAAATTTAGAAAGTAGAAAATTATGCTTTATGGCACAGGTGTCAAAGTCAAGGCCCGCGGGCCAAATCCGGCCCGCCACATCATTTTTTTCGGCCCGCGAAAGCAAATCAAACTTGTTAAATTCCATGATGATTGCTAAAATCTGAGCCAAAATTTCATATTTTTGGATTTCAACCACAATAAAAGTCATTATTCTTGACTTCAGATTTGAAAACGAGTTATTCATTAATTTGTTGTGTGCTCTATATGTAATATTTGAAGGGTTTTAAACATTCTAATGGGTTCCTCAAATTCATAACGGCCCTCGAGAGGAAATCATAACTACAATGTGGCCCGCGGCAAAAAATGACTTTGACACCCCTGATTTATGGGGACCTGGGAACGGATTATTCTCATTTTAATGGTTTCCTATGGCAAATTAATGTTTGGGATATAAGCTTTTCGCCTTACACACTCTATCTGGGAATCAATTAAGTTCGTAAGGCAAGGTAACCCTGTAGATCAGGGGTGTCAAAGTCATTTTTTGTCACGGGCCACATTGTAGTTATGGTTTCCTCTCGAGGGCCGTTATGAATTTGGGGAACCCATTAGAATGTTTAAATCCCTTCAAATATTACGTATAGAGCACACAGCAAATTAATGAATAACTCGTTTTCAAATCTGAAGTCAAGAATAATGACTTTTATTGTGGTTGAAATCCAAAAATATGAAATTTTGGCTCAGATTTAGCAATCATCATGGAATTTAACATGTTTGATTTGCTTTCGCGGGCCGAAAAAAATGATGTGGCGGGCCGGATTTGGCCCGCTGGCCTTGACTTTGACACCTGTGCTGTAGATGGTTGGAAAGGGAAGTAAAAGAAGCCATTTTTGTAAAACAGCAAAACCCTGCACTAAATTGCCAGCTATCTATCTATTAGTTATCTATTAGCTAGCTAGCTAGCTTTATATCTATTTGAGTTACTTCCAGGTTGAGTGAACGCTGGCGCGTGTGGCTGCCGCTGCTCACCCACAGAAAAAAACTGATCCTGTGACTGTAAAGTGACCTTGAGAGTTTTGAAACAGGCTTGGAAATGAATTAATTACAGTAAAGTCTCGTTATATCGATATCGGATATATCGATAGTCCTGGTTATATCGATACTATTTCTATGCACGCACGGAGAAAATTACATGCAAACAGGGTCAGATATATCGATAGTCCCGGTTATATCGATATTTTTTCGGACTCCCTTGAATATCGATATAACGAGACTTTACTGTATATTTAAAATTCAACTTCTGGCGAGGAGGTTGTGTATGTACTGTCAAAGTAATACGCACGCATACTTCTACACGTATGTACATATTCCTTGGCACATAAAGATGGTTGAAACCCTCAACTGCCCACTGCACTTTCCCTTGACACTAAATTACATACTACTGAATGCTTAAGTAGATCGTTGAATATATTAACGCATGAGCGTGTGTGTCTGTGTGTCTGTGTGTGTGTGTGTGTGTGTGTGTGTGTGTGTGTGTGTGTGTGTGTCAGCTACAGTTCAGCGGCAAAAGCAAAGTGGACCGAAACGGAGAGGTCAGAGTGACATCACATCCAAGTATTTGCTCATGTCCAGAAATGTTATGTCATGTAGCTGGAACACTCCAAACAGCCAAGAAACGCGCACTGAAGATACGGTTAGCGTTAGCCTATAGCTAGCCCTTCCCTGAGTGACACTTTGTCTGTGTTTTTTACAACTACAGTGATACCTTGACTTGTACACTTAATTGGTTCCCGGAAGGTGCGTGTAAGGCGAAAATTGTGTATTACAAACATTAATTTCCCATAGGAAACCATTAAAATGAGAATAATCCGTTCCCAGATCCCCATAAAACATAATTTTCAACTAAATAAGCCTTAAAACAACACACAATATAGCCTTTTTATGTATAGTAAATGTGCTATGGTATTGTAATTAAAGAAATAAACTGTACTATATAATAAAGTCGTTTTATTTACCTTTGTGATGGTCGTTGATGGCCTGATGGAATGGATAGAAGGCAGACACACTAGAAACTTCATTAATAGCTGGTTCCCTTGCTTGTATGTTCTCTTCAAATTGTACAGATGGCTTGTGCGAGCCTGATTGATGGGATATTTTAACCTTGCAGTCGACATTCTGCCTTTGAACTATCAAAGTTGCAACAAGTCCAGTGTTTTCTATCCATGTTCTCACCTTTTCACTTTTGTTTTTATTTTTTTTTTCACTTTTGTTTTTTTGTTTCAAGCTCTGTCGTCTCCTTTTCGTGTGTGTGTGTTTCTGTTACCCCTCCCCCCACTCACTGGCCGAGCTAAATTCAGTTCCCAAACTCCCACATAGCCTCTAATAGTTGGCCTGTATCATGTTAGCATTTGTATCGCGTTCTAAGGCGGAATAGCCTGAAGCATACAATCTAACTCACCGCTACAAAACGGTGTTGTTATCCTACTCCTGCAAAAAGGACATACATGAATATGCAGAGACAAGTGACCTCTGGGTACAGCAGTGATAAAAGGCTGATTGTGTCATGGGAAATGTTGGAACAAAAAAAATACTTTTTTTGAGCTTATTTCTCAGCTGCAGCTAAAAGAAAGTTTAATGTTAGCAGTGTTTTTTTTGCAAGTAAGGTCATATTCCTTCCCCTGGAAAAATTTACAAGCAGATGCTTGGATCAGCATGTTCCTCTCTGTATATTATTTAGGACAAGGAAACAGCATGCAACATTTGTCACCGCGGTGTCACCGCGCTATAACAAGGCCCGCCAGATGAAATCACCCCCTACCCCACCCACATTCCCCCCCATGTGTCAACCTGCTCCGCACTTGACACCATCAAAAGAGCAGCTGTAATCTGCGTGTGCAGCATTAAATTGGAGATAACTGACAGCAGAAAAACGTTTTATAGCATCTATAATACCCAAAACACGCAGGCTGATATTTTTAGTCAAATGCAAAACACCAATAAAAATGAGTTCAAGTGTCCAAAAACAACTTCAAAATGAAACCGGAAATGGCCAGTTTCAGAAGGTCCCGCCCCCTTGTTCGTGACGTCACGCCGAGACGTCTTGCCTTGCGTGAGAATCAAAACAATGGCTTCAGATTCGGAGAAGATGCTTTCTTGTTACTCATCCACTTATGAATATGATTCAAATCGTTCTGAAGAGGAAAGCATACATGTTTGCAATCGATTAAAGGAGTCTTCGCATATCAATTCGAGCCAGCAGGACTCCAATGTAGCGTCCCCGAAAATGCACAAAATGGCGCCAAAGCTCCATTGGAAATGGGCTGATTTGTCTGCTGGGAATGTGTGTCAACTAGTATCAAATAGTAGTCTTGGTGCAACACACGATTCACCATCACGTTATTTATGTGTTTTCCTTCTAATTTTGCCATCAACACAAAGTTTTCAGACCAAACAAAGTACCCAAAATGCATTGTGTGTCTCTTTCTCGGTCAGGGGCGTTCCCTCCGTGACGTCACGTCAGGACTCGTCACCAACTCAAAAACAAGACTTCCTGAATATTCAGCGCGAGTCTTAAAACGTAAAATATATCTATATGCGGCGGAATCTTTGTTAAATACGCTCAGTAGAAGTCATTTGAAGTGATTTTACAAATTATGGACACAACTTGTCCCAGGCGAGTGAAAACAAATGCTTTTTTTTTTCAACTGACTTCAGGTTGGATCAGTCGACGGGTAGAAGACGGAAGAGGTCAGATGAACACGCGACGGGAAGCGTCTAATTTTCAGAGTCTTTAAATGCTCAGGTGTACTCATGAGAAGTTAATTAATCACAAGGTATCGATCAGTTTCCACTCGTGTCTCTAACACCCCCTCCCCCCATCCTGGCGCCATGTGAGGTGTCGCTTTGTAGTGTGAGATGAGAGATCCACATGCGGATCCAAGGCCATCCGATGAAACAGCTTTTTTGTTTCCAAACTGACATCAGAAAAACGTTTTATAGCATCTAAAATACCCAAAACATGCAGGCTGATATTTTTAGTCAGATGCAAAACAACAAAAAAAAATGGCAAATTGCTCGAGAATCAAAACAATGGCTTCAGATTCGGAGAAGATGCTTTCTTGTTAATCATCCACTTATGAATATGATTCAAATAGTTCTGAAGAGCAAAGCATACATGTTTGCAATCGATTAAAGAAGTCTCCCGTATCAATTCGAGCCGTCAGGACTCCAATGTAGCGTCCCAGAAAATGCACAAGATGGCGCCAAAGCTCCGTTGCAAATGGGCGGATTTGTCTGCTGGGAATTTGTGTCAACTAGTATCAAATAGTAGTGTTAGTGCAACACACAACGATTCACCATTTGTTTTTTCCTTCTAATTTCGCCATCAACACGAATCAACACGAAGTTTTCAGACTAAACAAATCACCTCAAAATGCCTTGTGTGTTGCTTTCTCGGTCAGGGGCGTTCCCTCCGTGACGTCACATCAGGAATCGTCACCAACTCAAAAACAAGACGTCCTGAATATTCAGCGTGAATCTTAAAACATAAAATATAGCTATATGCGGTGGAATCTTTGTAAATACGCACAGTAGAAGTCATTTGAAGTGATTTTACAAATTATGGACACAACTATCCCGATTCTATCCCGGCACTCCAACATTTTCATTTCTGTAACAAGCAATCCATATTTAACACTCTGCTATTGACGGGCGGCAGCCATTTTGCGGTAACGTAAATCCTTGTCTGGCAACCGTAATGGACTTCCGTGAGTCTCGGTTTTCAAACCAGCATAATTACTGGAAGAACACGGCAAAGCAAGGCTTAGATTCCTTGTTTTCCTCCATTGACGGTATTTTGGGCACTGATACAGACACGCCAATGCTGTCGCGAGCTATTTGATCACACCTTGAAATAAGCCATGAGTTTCTGTATGTGGGGGTTTGCTTCGTATACTCTGGCTCCCGGAGGTGTTAAAAATAAAGAAATTAATAAATAAATATCACACTCTTCACACATAAGTAGAAGAAAGAGTATAAGATAAAGTCGAGTATTCAAGATGAGGTGCATTAATTGTTTGACCTTGGTAAACATTAAGATTATGAAATATAGTTTAGCTTTTTTATTATTTGAGGAGAATATCAAATAAACTTCACCGCACCAAAATGATCCATATTTTATTAAATTACATACTGTTTTTATTGACAGGAAGAAAAAAAAAATCCATAAATCATCAAGTGTGTTGTTGATAAGCGCTTGCTAGTTCCATGTAGCATTAGCATGACTGGTAAAAATATGTAACATTGTGACTTGTCAACAATGATAAAAATAACTTAAGTTATCTTGAAATTATTACATGTACAGTTATTATTATTATTATTATGCTTATTATGATGATGATGATGATTATTATTATATGGTGTGCATGGATCGGTAGCACCTGCCTGAGGGGAGTATCTGGAAAAGATGGTGAGCAGGGTGCGGAGGGTCCAGTAGGATTTTCCACGCCCTTGTTTGCTATCTATTAGCTATATAGCTATCTAGCTAGCTGTCTAGCTGGCTATATAATAGCTATATATTAGCTAGCTAGCTATCTTTCTATCTATTTGAGTTACTTCCAGGTTGAGTGAACGCTGGATGCCGCTGCTCACCCGCGGAAAAATTTATCCAGTGACTGTAAAGTGACCTTGAGAGTTTTGAAAGGTGCTTATAAATGAAATGCATTATTAATAATAATTATTAATAATTATTAATACTATTAATAATAATAATAATATTAATAATAATAATAATAATAATAATAATAATAATAATAATAATAATTATTATTATTATTATTAGTATTATAAAATGGAGTGTAGTACCAGACTTCAACCAGCAGAGGCGGTGTTGATTCAATCTGGGGGAAAACATATCTGTTCTTTGTGTATTTTTGTGACATTTTTAATTGCGGGTAAGCCAACTAAGTTGACATTTCCTGAATAGATCCATTGATTGCTATTTTTTCCTAAAAAAAACACACTTTTCTTGACCTATTGTGAGTCCTTGGGATTTGCTCTCTTCTTCTCTTCTGCACAACTATGGTCATGGGATTGGAGGCGAGGTACGCCACCAAGTGGTGAATGCTGCTATTACAATTTAAGGCTGCTCAGCTTGAGGAAGAATTTCTTTGCAACAATGTTTTTTTTTTTTTTTGCGATGAGTCGTCTTATTGTGTTTCAAGTTGTGAAAAATGGGGCAACTTTGTGGCTGGGCAGGCAACTTTTCAGAGTTGTCTTCCCTGGTATCCGCTAACTTTTCGTCACGAGTTTCAGACACTGTTGTTCCCAAAGTAATACCACACTTACTCAAGTACAGTTTTGATAAATCGACCCATATTTGATAAGTGTTTGATAGTTAAAACGATGATGGGAGTTTGGCAACCACTGAGTAGTACTGCAACAAGATCTATGGTGATACATAACCTTTGCGTGAACCGTGTCTCTTATGAGCAACGTGAGTAATCAATATGCTAATGTTTAATGGGATTATGCATTAACATCCCTCAGGATGGGATCAACACCGGCCCAAAACTCCCATGGTGCTAGTAGTCCCTTTCGCAACTCTGCCTCATTCCAACAGGCTTTACGCTAATCTTGCTATTTACAAATCTATCATCTGAAATGTCCGAAAGGGGGACGTGAAATTCTCCGTCATCACAGATATGCAAAGTGTAACCTCCATAGTCTCCGTGTGCTCTCAAGGACGGCGGAGATGGTTGACGCGCAATTTATAAACACTAGAAGAGCAATGAAAAGGTTTCTTCAGCCGTCATCTGTACTTCTTTAAAGGTGTCGGATGTTTCGCTTCTTATCCAAGATGCTTCGTCAGAGAACTAAAATCTTATGCTGGTAGTATCGGCCCTATATATATATATATTTCCCTACTGTCCAGACGTGGCGGTGCCGGACTCTGCTATGATTGGTCCCCGCTCTCTGGCAGAGGACTACTCCCTGCGGCTCCACTGATTACTTCTATTGTCCTGACTGATTACTACTAGTATGAGGTCTACGACTGGCCTGATTGCCCCATTTGCTCTGGTATCACCTCAAAGGCATAACTAAACCTATGTTGCTGTCTGTTGTACGAACGATTCAAATTGAACCTCACGCCACCATGGCGGTTTAGTGAAGGATTTTGCTGTTTTATGAAAATATCTTCTTTTACTCCCCTTTCAAACCAAATATTTTTTTTCGCTAAGATTTTAACCTCATTGTTGTCAAATGAGTGGTTGCTAGCTTTTAGGTGCATATGTACTGCCGATTGAGGCCCACTAGTATTATCCTTGCGATGTTTAGAAGAACTAGACGACTAGAAGAACCATTGTACATGGTACTGACGTCCGTCCTTCTGTAGTTAATTCTTCATCCAGATCATCCGTCTGACTTCCCTTTCCTGAGGATTCCACTTTTTCACAGAGCGTCACTCATCCTCGGTGCTTACGGTGAGCCCCGTGGGCACCCAGCGGGGACCTGCGAGGCCTTTCGGCATTGGGCCTCCCATCTATCATAACTAGAGTCATGATAATGCACATTTTTTAACAATCCGGCCATATTGTTTCTACGCCTTGCAATGGTCCCATTGATGGGTCTTTTAGGTTGACTTTCCAAACGTTTTGTGTGGATTAAGGGCTGGGCAAACTTGACTTTGTTTGGCAGGAAAGTATTGGAGCAAATACAACCTTTTTGTTCCGTCTTTATGCTGAGAAACGTTGGATTTTTAACGATGGCATGAAAGAACCTCGCTGGAGTGAACAACATCGATCCATCAACATATTATGACATAACAACCGAGCACGAATTTACAACTGAAAACTGAACTGCATTGCATAATAATAATAATAATAATAATAATCATCATCATCATCGTCATCATCATCATCATCATCAGAATGACTTAGTACAAGATGGTCAAAGCAGCATGTCCCCACAAGGGATGAAACGGTGTGACCTCACACACAAATACACGCAAATACACGTTTTTATGTATTACTGGGACCACGTTTTGAGTCATCACTTACGGGGACAACCACACAGACACATGCACACACACACATATATAGGTATTATGGGGACCACTTTTTGGGTCATCACTTACAAGGACAACCACACAAACATATACACGTTTTAGGCATTATGGGGACCACTTTTGGGGTCATCACTTACGGGGACAACCACACACACACACACACACACACACACACACACACACACACACACACACACACACACACACACACACACACACACACACGTTTTTATGTATTACGGGGACCACTTTTTGGGTTATTACTTACGGGGACAACCACACACACACACACACATACACGTTTTTAGGTATTATGGGGACCACTTTTTGGGTCATCACTTACAAGGACAACCACACACACATATACACGTTTTAGGCATTATGGAGACCACTTTTGGGGTCATCACTTACGGGGACAACCACACACACACACACACACACACACACACACATACGTTTTTATGTATTACGGGGAACACTTTTTGGGTTATTACTTACGGGGACAACCACACACACACACACACATACACGTTTTTAGGTATTATGGGGACCACTTTTTGGGTCATCACTTACAAGGACAACCACACACACATATACACGTTTTAGGCATTATGGAGACCACTTTTGGGGTCATCACTTACGGGGACAACCACACACACACACACACACACACACACGTTTTTATGTATTACGGGGACCACTTTTTGGGTCATTACTTACGGGGACAACCACACACACACACATACACGTTTTTAGGTATTATGGGGACCACTTTTTGGGTCATCACTTACAAGGACAACCACACACACATATACACGTTTTAGGCATTATGGGGACCACTCATCACTTACGGGGACAACCACACTCACGCACCCGCACACACACATACGTTTTTATGTATTACGGGGACCACTTTTTCGGTCATCACTTACGGGGTCAACGACACGCACATGTACACATTTTTGTGTATTATGGGGACCACTTTGTGGGTTAGCACTAACGCGGACAACTGCACACAAACACACGTACGTTTTTGTATATTATGGGGACCACTTCTTGGGTTAGCACTGACGGGGAAAACCACACACACACACACACACACACACACACACACACACACACACACACACACACACACACAACTTACACACAGATGCATTGTGTCATGTGTGACAGCGGGAGGTTCGGGAGATACGTCTTACGGTCGTTAACTTCCTCAACATATAAAGACCGCCCATCTGTCCTCTGACAATTGATGAGGCAGAGGGCACGTTTCCCTTTTTCAAGGCATCCTCCAAGTCGACGCCGGCAAATTACAAAGATGGACAAAGACGACGACTGAAGGCTAGGAGCCATTAATTTCCCTGGAGGTGAAGTGTGCACTCGGCCTGGAAGGGGGAAGGCTGACCTTTTGCTGACAAGACGCCAGCGGCTCCAGCAGGCGCACCAGGACAAACGGTGAATTAGAATACAAGCCGCGGATAGATGTACGCTCTAATCACTGTATGCATGCCGGACGGTGATTTATCTGCACTGACGGTTCCACCGGGTTTAATTATCCTGTTACATTTCATTTCAATCGAATATCTTTTTTATGCCTTTTGTTTTGTTTGACATGGGGCGTCAAGGTCTGGAATAAATAGAAACAAGCAGGTAAATCGTTGGCCCTCCGGGGAATTCGATTGAAGCGTCAGAATAGCCTCCAACAGCATCACACCAGTTTTAATCCAAATACAGTGATACCTCGGTTTACGAACGCTTTGGCTAACAAACGTTTCGCCATACGAACATTAAATTCGCGAGAATATAATCTTGGCAGACAAAACAAGTTTTCGGTGGACGAACCAAACCACACATTGCCATAGTGGCTGACGGACTAGTTTTCCTCACCCCCTTTGAGTGCAGACGTGGTTTGCTATCGAGTGGAGTACTTTTGCTATTATGGGACCGAAATGGTCCCCACCCCAGCCTAGTGTTCAGCCAAAGAGGACACAAAACAAAATTACGGCCGAGCAGAAGAAGAAGATCATCAAAAAATACGAACGAGGTGTGCGTTTGTGTGACTTAGCGTCCCAGTACGCTAAGTCGACCATCGCTACGTGTGGCTAAGGGTGTTTCTGTGTAGTCTAAGCAACGGTCCCAGGCAATAGAAGAGGTTGAAAAACTTCTGTTGATTGGATTAACGAAAAGCAGCTAGCAGGGGACATTGTGAGTGAGGGTGTTATGGTCGATAAAGCACGGCAACTTCACTCAGATATCATCAAGAGGCTACTACATCAACGACCGTCACAAAGGTAAATAAAACAACTTTATTATACAGTACAGTTTATTTCTTTAATTACACTCCAATAGCACATTTATTATACATAAATAAAGTCTATTTTGTGTAGTTTTAAGGCTTATTTAGTCGAAAATTGTGTTTTGTGATTTTATGAATGTATTTATTTGTGTTTCTTTACATGTTTATTTGTTTATATATATATATATATATATTTATGTATTTATTTATGTATTTACATATGTATTTACATATGTATTTATGTATGTATTTATTTAAGTGTGTTTATGTATTTATTTGTTTATATATATTCATGTATTTATATATGTATTTATGTATGTATTTGTTTGTTTATATATATGTATGCATTTATTTATGTATTTATATATGTATTTATTTATGTATAATATATATGTATTTGCGTCTGTATTTAAGTGTTTGTTTATGTATTTATTTGTTTGTTTATATATTATTGTATTTATTTATGTGTTTATTCATGTATTTATATATGTATTTATGTATTTATGTATTTATTTGTTTGTTTATATATTATTGTATTTATTTATGTATTTATTCATGTATTTATATATGTATTTATGTATTTATTTATCGGTTTGTTTATTCATTCTAATAATGAAAGAACTTGTGAACTTGCGCATGTGGCTGCCGCTGCTCACCCGCACAAAAAATATCCTGTGACTGTAAAGTGTCCATGAGACTTTTGAAATGTATTATTATTTATGGGGACCTGAAAACCGATTATTCTCATTTTTAATGATTTCCTATGGGAAATTAATGTTTGGAAGACACACTTTTCGCCTTACACTCACTTTCTGGGAACCAATTAAGTTCGTAAGCTGAGGTATCACTGTACATTTCCGAGGCTGTTGTTTGCATCTTTATGCGTCAGGTGGATTGACGAACTTCAGCTGGTTATTGCGATAAAAGCACGGGACAATATCGAAGCAGATGCTTTCTATTTGCAGGCTTGAATTTCTGCTTTTGGTTCAGGCGGTTCGTTTCAGGTCTGTTTTAGCTCGCTATTATTAAGCTCATTAATATTAATTGCGATCATTTTGCTGGCTCATCGGAGCTTTGACTAGTAGCTTTAAATTAGCTCATTTTAAAGGTCACACTTAGACTTGAAGCAAAGGTTGTGGAAAAAAAAAATGATGGCTCGCAGGCATCATGGCTTTTACTGCCGCAAACTGCTGAGCCCCAAGAGTTAAATGGAGGATAAAACTAAAAAAAAATATTCTGTAAAAGTCAAAACTTGTAACCTTTATACCACTTATTAACCTTTGTGGACAAAGACAGCTGAAAAGGTCTGTTATGTGAAACTATCTAGCCAATATTGACTGTAGAGAACGCGCCCATGCATTCATGCTTGGTCTTTGTCAGAGATGTTCGGACGGACACTGTGAACAAAGGCTCGAACACAGGAAGATTGTCTTTTACTGCAGGCGGGGAGACGTAGCCATTCATGAACTATTTATTGAGAGTGCAGTGATACTTCATCTTACAAACTTAATTGGTTCACAGAAAGTGTGTGTAAAGTGAAAAGTTAGTCAGCCAAACATTTATTTCCCATAAGAAATCATTAAAAACGAGAATAATCCGTTCCTGGGTGCCCATAAAACATATTTTTTCTACTAAATAAGACTTAAAACAACATCCAATAAACCTTATTTTATGTATAATAAATGTGCTATTGGTATTGTAATTAAAGAAATGAACTGTACTGTATAATCAAGTTTCTATGCTTATCTGTGACTGGAAAGTATCCTTGAGAGCTTTGAAAGGCGCTTGAAAATAAAATGTATTATTATAATTATTATTATTATATGGTGTGCATGGATCGGTAGCGCCTGCCTGAGGTAGCTGGAAAAGGTGGTGTGCAGGGTGCGGAGGGTCCAGTAGCATATTCCTGATCCTTATTTGCTTTCTATTAGCTATCTGGCTGGCTATTTCAGAATCAGAATCAGAATCAGAATACCTTTATTCGTCCCGCAATGGGGAAATTTGCAAATTCGCTATCTAGCTGGCTATCTATTAGCTATATAGCTATATAGCTAGCTAATTTTATTTATTTATGTGATGTTCGTTGATGTAGTTGCCTCTTGATGATATCAGAGTGAAGTCGCTTTCTCGGCGATAATACCCTCACTCACAATGTCCCTTGCTAGTCTTTTCGTTATTCCAAATCAACAGATGTTTTTCAACCTCTTCCATTGCCTGAGACCGTTGCTTAGGGAACACAAAAACACCCTTAGCCACAAAGTAATCTCACACACGCAGTAATGGTCGACTTAGCATCCTGGTACAGGGACGCTAAGTCCCCCAAATGCACACCACATTCGTGTTTTTCAATGATTTCCTTCTTCTGCTCGACCTTAATTTCTTTTGTATCCTCTTCGGTTTAACACTAGCCAGTGGTAGGGACTTTTTCGGTCCCGTAATAGCAAAAGTACTCCACTCGATATCAAACCACGCCTGCACTCAAAGGGGGTGTGGAAAACTAAAGCAGTCATAAGCCGAGGTATCACTGTATATGCAAATTTAAGCGATACATTAGTAAAACCTAGTCTTGTTGATTTGAATACCACGCACCTGGACGTCCCAAGCACAGACAACTATAAAACAATAAAACATAGACATTTTAATTGATTGTCCTTTCCATGAACTGATAGATTAGTAACCTGGCTAATGACCCCTTCCTGTGAAGGAGTTTACCAAATCGTAAATTAGACCAATGTCGAATTTCCTACACGAAGATGACAGTTTAACAAGCTTTGTCTGTTCACCTCAGAATGACCCCAGATTTTCTGTGCTTCCATTGTGGGCCTTATATTATCTATCAGTCTCTCAAACAAAGAGAGAGAGATAGAAAAAAAGACTCTTTTTTTGTTCTGTTTTTTTTTGCAGCCAGTGTATAAACCAGGGGTGTCAAAGTCATTTTTTGCCGCGGGCCACATTGTAGTTATGGTTTCCTCTCGAGGGCCGTTATGAATTTGGGGAACCCATTACAATGTTTAAATCCCTTCAAATATTACATAAAGAGCACACAGCAAATTAAAGAATAACTCGTTTTCAAATCTGAAGTCAAGAATAATGACTTTTATTGTGGTTGACATCCAAAAATATGAAATTTTGGCTCAGATTTTAGCAATCATCATGGAATTTAACAAGTTTGATTTGCTTTCGCGGGCCGAAAAAAAATGATGTGGCGGGCCCGATTTGGCCCGCGGGCCTTGAATTTGACACCCGTGGTATACATTTTACAATGTGCCGTCTTTGACTTCCCAATTTGGAGCAAACCCATCGAATTAGTAATTGGCAATCACTTACATTTAACTAATGGCCCTGGCGGTTCACTAAATGCTTCCCTAACAGCAGTGACTGCATTAACAAGTCACCGACATTAAAAGGGGAGGGGAAAAAAAACGGACAAAAACTCTCTTTAAATACAGACCAAGGGTAATGAAGCCCCCTCGTTCATCAGAGGAACATTTCAGACGGCCAACAGCGAGCTTTTCGCCATCCTGCCGCATTATCTGGGAGTGTGCCGATCATAGCAATAATCCCATATAATACATCCGCGACACACACCAACCCACAGCAGTGACTAATGGCTACCACCCACTTGTTATTTGGTCTAAAGAACGCAGGGGCTACTCGACTTTAGCAGATACGGTCGGCTAATGTACATCTCTGTATCACGCACTTGAAAATATGGTTACTTTATGACTGCTGGACTGCAGTAAATACTTGGAGATGCCTTTCGTGGAAGAATTAATGAGGTTACGCAACAGAACAAAGCGAGTGCAGAGACACAGAACATATGACTGACTGTAAGCAATAAATGGACAGTCAGTTTTCAGTTGCATTTGTCATTACACTTTGCCCCTTGCTCGGTAAATTGTGTGTGTGTGTGTGTGTGTCTGTGTGAAAGTGTGTGAGATCATGACTTTTCATCAATTGTGAGGACATGCTGCTTTGACCATCTTGTACAAAGATTTTTAATTGTGATGAAAAGCAGTTCAGTTTTCAGTTGCACTTTGGCCCTCTCTTGGTAAATTTTGTGTGTGTGTGTGTTTGTATGACTATTCTTGTGAGGACCACTAACATTTTATACCATGTGTAGTGAGGACATTTTGACAAGTGAGGACCTTTTGGCCGGTCCTCACAAGTTTTTCCATTCTACTGGCTTCTAGAGGGTCGATATATGCATCTGTTAAAGTTTCAGAGAGGTCCTCACAAATTCACCCAAAATGTTTTTTGTTGTGTATTTTCATTGCACTTGGATACACACGCATTTTACTCACTGTGTGTGTGTGTGCGTGTGTGTGTGTGTGTGGTTAATGAGAGGAAAACGTTCATACCACAAAATGTAAAATGATATTTTAACCAAATTCACTGCAGAGGTGAGGACTTTGAATGTACCCATTCAGAAACATCACTCCTGCTGTTATTTAAATTTTTTATTTCTTTGTTATTAAAGAAGTTGAAGTGGGAAATGCGGTGACATTTAGTCCTCAAATGGAACACTAGTTCTTCTCTAAACTTAGCTGCAACGGTGGTCCTCACTCCTTATCTGGAGGTATCCAGACCTCACAAAACCATTGAGACAGGAATGTGTGTGTGTGTGTGTGTGTGTGTGTGTGTGTGTGTGTGTGTGTGTGTGTGTGTGAAAGTAGAGCAACACATGCTGAAAATAACCTGCTTCATCCCAGCACATGTGTCGTCAACAACATCTCTTGATAAAAGTGTTTTTCCGAGGCGACACTGGTCACTTCGCTCTCCTCCGGAGGAGCACGTCCATTCGTGACATCACAGGCGCATCGCAACAAATTAGACCCGCCTCTTTTCCATCTAATGATGTTTATCGCCCAGCGTGTGGTTACAGGGATTTAATCACATGTCCTTCACATGCTGTGAGGCTAAGTGTTTATCCCAAAGACTTGAGAACACGTTTTGTTTTTTTTGCATCAGGAGTGGTTGGTGAATGCTAAGTTAGCAACGGCGGACGTTCAATTGCATCTCCAGAAGGAGGAGGCGGGTTAAAAACACTCCATGAAAATGTTCTCCTTCTTTCAGCAAATTATGTGCTTTTGACCAAAATGCTACTTTTGTTATTCATCATAGAGAACGTCGGTTTCGTCAAGTGGCTTTGCTCTCACATTCATCCGAGTACCATAACAGCTGTGTGAAGAGGGAGCTACAGTGATACCTTGGCTTACGAACTAAATTGGTTCCCAGACAGAGTGTCAGGAGAAAAGTGTGTATCCCAAAAAATAATTTCCCATGGGAAACCATTAAAATGGGAATAATCCGTTCCCAGGTCCCCATAAAACCTAATTTTCTACTTTATTTTCTAAGCCTTAAAACTCCGCAAAATATACCTTATTTTATGTACGATAAATGGGCTATGGTATTATAATTAACGAAATATACTGAACGGTATAATAAAGTAGTTTTATTTACCTTTGCAAATTTCCCCATTTTGGGACGAATAAAGGTTTTCTGATTCTGATTGCGATGGCCGTTGATGGCTTGTTGGAATGGAGTGGCCGGTTTCCTCAGCATTAAACAATTGATGAGGAACGTAACGTTCTTCTTTGAGCATCTTGAGGAATGATCCCTTGTAGGTGCTTTCTCTGCAATAATTTTATCTAGTTCATCATCAATTGTTTTCTGTTTAGCTGGGTTGATAGCTTTTTGCATCAAGTGTACAGATGTCTTATGCGGGTTGTTTGTGGAGCCTGATTGATGGGATATTTTAACCTTGCAGTCTACACTCTGCCTTTGAACTACGAAAGTTCAGCCTCTCTAACTGTCGTCTGCCTGTCTCTTTAATTTTTAAACCACCTCCCTTCACTGCTGCGTTCTTGACCAATCATGTGTCTTTAACCAAAGACTGGGGGCGGGGAATAGTCATCTGCCATTTTCTTGCTAGGAGAACGGGCTCGTTCGCGAACGACACATCACTCATTGTGGCAGCTCCGTGTGTATCCTGAGAAATAGTTCGTATGTCAAGGTAAAATTTTCGTAAATTTAACGTTTCTAAACCGAAAAGTTCGCAAGCCAAGGGGTTCGTAAACCGAGGTATCACAAGATAGCATTGGCAACAGCCCTTGCCAACTCCACGTTCAGCAACAATAGCTCGCCGAGCTAGCTGTAATTCAACTTGCCTTTCCTTCTGATCTCTTCCGTCGCTTATGATATGCTTCTTACCTTCTCCCTCACTCTCATCTTCACACTATGTGGGGAGAGGGCTTGTTATCCTGAATAAATAAGCCAGAGTTCTAAGGAGAGGGGTGTTAATTGGCCAGGATGTTCTCGCTGACCTTTTGCGTAGATAGCCTCATAGCCTGAAGGCAGACGCCCGCAGAGAGACAAAGCGAAAGCTGTTCCTCGTGAGATCATGACAGGACTGACCTCTTAGATCAGTGGTTCTTAATCTTGTTGGAGGCACCGAACCCCGCCAGTTCCATATACTCATTCACCGAACCCTTCGAACTGTGCCCACTAACTGCAGACGAGACTAAGGGGTGGACCCTTGCGGCAAAGGTCACCGAACCCTTGAGACCGACTCACCGAACCCCAAGGGTTCGATCGAACCCAGTTTAAGAACCACTGTCTCAGATCCAAACATCCGCCGTGTTACTCAAGTCATATAATATTTGTTACAAGACAAGCAATCAGACCGGTAGCAATCAGTAGTCATCAGTCCTAATCAGATTCCTGCCATGAGTTCATCACATCTTTAAATTTAATTACAGAGTCAAACATGAGCCTGTACTGGGTCTGATTTACTTGCTAACGTGACTTAAGTTTGGTTTTTAACAACTGATTGGTAGCTAAAGAAAATCTTGCTTCAGCTATAGACTGAAATGAATATGACCTTGCTTGAAAGGGGTCCAAGGATTGATCTTTGAGGGATCCCACATGTCATGGCTATTGAATCTGATCTAAAACTTTTCATTGCAAACTACCTCTTTTACTCCAACTGGAACCTGTGCAAGTTTTTTTTTTTAAACTGAGTGTTAGCTAAAGAAAATCTTGCTTCAGCTAATGACTGAAAGGAATATGACTTCGCTTGAAAGGGGTCCAAGGATTGATCTTTGAGGTATCCCACATGTCATGGCTATTGAATCTGATCTAAAACCTTTCATTGCAAACTACCTCTTTTACTCCAACTGGAACCTGTGCAAGTTTTTTTTTTAAAACTGAGTGTTAGCTAAAGAAAATCTTGCTTCAGCTAATGACTGAAAGGAATATGACTTCGCTTGAAAGGGGTCCAAGGATTGATCTTTGAGGGACTCCATATGTCATGGCTATTGAATCTGACCTAAAACTTTGATCGCAAACTATCTTTTTTTCCTCCAACTGGAACTTGTGCATATATTAAATTATCAACCACGGAGCAGAGTATGTCACTGCCTTTGTTTACTTTTGACGGTCAGGCCGCGGGTAAATACGAAAATTTAAGACGGCGTCGACCTTTTAAGACAACGTCTCCCTTCTTGTTCCGCTGTGACCCGAATGTTCCTATTATTGCAAAGACGAAACCAACTTTGAAAGATGTAAAGAATTCTTCTTCATTTATTTTTTAAGTCTTGTTTGAAAACAGACTCTGAAAATGGATAGTTGATCATATTTTGTTTATCAGTGGAAACAAACTGTGTGCTGTGAAATGTAAATTTCTCCACTGCGAGACTAATAAAGACAAATGCAATCCAATCCAATCCTCAAGACACTACTTCTTTTACGGTACTGATTGATGTGATTGATGCTAATGTTTGGGGGAAAAAAATCTGAATATAATAATTTAAAATTAATAGCTAACTCATAAAATTAATAGCTAACTCAGTCACTGTAAGACAATGTGCACAAATGTGTCCACGGAGTGCCAGTGTTTTTGTCATTGTCAATCAAATCGCAGGACCCATTGTATATTGAGTTTTAGGACAACATATTCATTCAATTCAGCGTAAGAAACTTTACACTCTCTTCTTTCATCAGAAGAATATACAGTAAAGTCTCGTTATATCGATATTCAAGGGAGTCCGAAAAAATATCGATATAACCGGGACTATCGATATATCCGACCCATTTTGCATGTAATTTTCTCCGTGCGTGCATAGAAATAGTATCGATATAACCGGGACTATCGATATATCCGATATCGATATAACGAGACTTTACTGTAGTTAATTTCAAAGTTATATGGGTCTGGAGTTATCTGAACGTGAAATGGTGTCGGCTGTACAAAATACAACACAACACATACATTTTGATGTACAGTAAAGTCTCGTTATATCGATATCGGATATATCGATAGTCCCGGTTATATCGATACTATTTCTATGCACGCACTGAGAAAATTACATGCAAACAGGGTCGGATATATCGATAGTCCCGGTTATATCGATATTTTTTCGGACTCCCGTGAATATCGATATAACGAGACTTTACTGTAATCTCTGGCTTCTGTTATTTAGTTTGCTATGTCAGAACACAGGGATGCATCTGGAATAGTGCTTTAGCAATAGCTGAAGCTGGAATAAAGCGCTAACATGGACAAAAGGCAAATGCTGACTCTATTGGAAGGGAAAAAATATTGCCAGAGGTTTGACCAGCGCTTTATCGGCACCCCTTTCACAAGAAAAAACAAAATCTGAAAAAAATTGGAATTAGCGCTCCACATCATACTTTTAATTCCAGAATAAATGCGGAAATGGCAATAAATGTGGTGAAATCCATTTTTATTTTTGACTTTATTTTATTTATTTTTTTCGTTTTGACCAAAAGATAGAGAATTGCTGTTTCAGAAATCTAGTTACTTATGTAATAATTCATTGAAATTTGAATCGCGGCTGCTAGACATTTGTTTATTACTGCAGAAGATGGCTGTGATTTATTTTCTTGACATTCATTACATTGGTTTGTTGTCACTTCCGGTACAGATTTTACTTTCCGCGCTTCGTTATTTAAGTTTCATTTTCACTGAGAAGACGGCGAGAATGGACATGCTTTATTGCTGTACTGTTTAGCAAGGAAAAGATAAAAAGGACGAAGATCTAAAACTTCCATTTCAGACGGAAAGCGGGCAAAGTGGTTTGTATGATTTTATTGCATGCATTTTTTTCATTAATGGAAAGTCCAAATGTTTATGTGTAAAAATTAGCTATATTTTTATAATTGTTTGTAGTTCTACGGTGGTGTGGTATCACATTAAGAATTACCCGTCAGTACAAAGAACCGGAGTCCTCTGTTTCGACATAATCTTCAAATTATTTTGAAAAGCATTGAAAAGCATTGCATGATGTTTATTTTTATTCTATACAGTCCCGCTGATCATATATTGGCCTACAACTAGCGATTAAAACACAACCAGGGAGTTATTGCACCCCACAAAACTAAACTATAAATGATGCTCGCCTGTCATTTTCCCACCAGGTGATCCATCTATTTATTTATTTTTTTCGGAGGCTCGCAGATGGCAGGTTTAAGGGTCACATGTGCGATGACATGACGCATGGAGTGTACCTGTTTTGGACAACGCTGCCATCAATCACTGACAGATGATTTTTTTTGCCCTGCAGTTTCCCACATCTTAGGTTAGCTCCTTAAAGATCTCACCTTATCAAGGGGGGTGATTTACCGTTTGTTTGGCAAATTATGATTACCTGCTCGGTTGCTATTCGTCACGCCGTAATTCGATACGTACTTGATGAGCTACTTACTCATGCGAACGCAAAAATCCGCTTGCTGTGGGAAAGACAATCTAAGATCAATATCTCATCGTTCTCAAACAAAACAGGGTGGCGACGTATTGTGTTCTGTTTGTGCAAAGCATCAGCTATCAATCAAAAGTCAATTTTCTGTGAGATAAATGAGGGGAATTTAAGCTGTTTGCACTCACCATAAAATTGACACAGTTGTATTTGGTTCTTGATAGAACTCATCGGACAGATAATGCCAAGTCATGACGACAATCAAGTGCACGTAATTCCAAAATTAACAAACAATAGAAAAAAAAATCACATTTTTCCACTCTACAAATGGTTCTTTATCTTACATAAAAATGACAATTCAAGGATGGCACAAAACTGCTCAACAAGAAACTACTACAGTAAAGTCTCGTTATATCGATATCGGATATATCGATAGTCCCGGTTATATCGATACTATTTCTATGCACGCACGGAGAAAATTACATGCAAACAGGGTCGGATATATCGATAGTCCCGGTTATATCGATATTTTTTCGGACTCCCTTGAATATCGATATAACGAGACTTTACTGTATTTAGTACAGAAAAAAAACCTCATTCCAAATTCCATGTTATATTGAACTGCTTGTCATGTCGTGTTCAGTACAGTGATACCTCGGTTTACAAACCCCTTGGTTTACGAACTTTTCGGTTTATGAACGTTAAATTTATGCAAATTTTACCTTGGCATACGAACTATTTTTCGGGATACACACGGAGCTGCCACAACGAATGATGTGTCGTTCGCGAGCGAGCCCGTTCTAACAAGAAAATGGCAGCCGGCTTGTTTTGGTCCTCCATTCCCCGCCCCCAGTCATCGGTTGAAGCCACGTGATTGGTCAAGAATGAAGCAATGAGGGGAGGTGGTTTAAATATTTAAAGATACAGGCAGACGACAGAGAGACAGTGAGAAAATGGATAGAAAACAGTGATATTTGGAGTTGTATCAACTGTGATAGTATGATAGCAGAGTGTAGACTGCAAGATTAAAATTCCCATCAATCAGGCTTCACAAATAACCCGCACTAGCCAACAGTTCAATTTGAAATGAAAAGACAAGCAAGGGAACCAGCTATTAATGATGATTTTAGTTTTTTCTGCTTGCATCTGTTGCGGTTGCAATATCAAGATGTACAAACCAGAGCTACTTGAGACACTTTATGCAAAAAGCTATCCACTCCATCAAGCCATCAACGACCATTACAAAGGTAAATAAAATGACTTTATTATATAGTACAGTTTATTTCTTTAATTATAATACCATAGCACATTTATTATACATAAAATAAGGTCTATTGTGTGTAGTTTTAAGGCTTAGAAAATTAGAAAATAGAAAATTATGTTTTATTTGGGAACAGATTATTCTCATTTTAATGGTTTCCTAGGGGAAATTAATTTTTGGGATACACACTTTTTGCCTTAGACACTCTGTCTGGGAACCAATTAAATTCGTAAGCCGAGGTATCACTGTATTTCGAGGGTTTTTTTGATTTACTGGTGAATTCCATCCGGGCTTTTTTTTCCCGCATCCTGAGCGAAAGCAGATCTCGCTACAGATTGGATTATAAGATTAAATTCTTTTTATTTTTTTGTTCCTGGTCTCTGATGATATTACAGTTGGCAAAAGCTTGGTACGGAGAACCGTGACAAACTCCTTTTCCCCCCGGTGCAATCACATTTGTTAGATTTTCTACAACAATTGCTGTCCAGAGTCATTGTTTTGCAAGAGATGTGATGCGATACGGTGGAAAGTTATTTAGTGACATTGTATCCACCGGAGTCCTGTTTGGAGAACTAAATATACAGTAAAGTCTCGTTATATCGATATCGGATATATCGATAGTCCCGGTTATATCGATACTATTTCTGTGCACGCACGGAGAAAATTACATGCAAACAGGGTCGGATATATCGATAGTCCCGGTTATATCGATATTTTTCGGACTCCCTTGAATATCGATATAACGAGACTTTACTGTAATCTCTGGCTTCTGTTATTTAGTTTGCTATGTCAGAACACAGGGATGCATCTGGAAAATTTAAAAAGGGGGCCAATTGGCCCCCTTGTGTCTGAAATGGGGGCCAAATGCTAAAATTGATGGGCCCAATTTAAAGGACAACCGAAACTATTTTTTTTTTGTTTCCTAACTGACATCAGAAAAAAACGTTTTATAGCATCTAAAATACGCAAAACACGCAGACTGATATTTTTAGTCAAATGCAAAACACCAATAAAAACGACTTTAAATGTGCTAAATCTGCAAAAAAAATTTGAGCTGCGAATTGGGCATTTCCAGATAGTCCCGCCCCCAGTTAGGGACATCACGCCAAGACGTCTTGCCTTGCGTGAGAATCAAAACAATGGCTTCAGACTCGGGGAAGATGCTTTCTTGTTATTTATTCAGTTATGAATATGATTCAAATAGTTCTCAAGAGGAAAACATACATGTTTGCAATCGATTAAAGAAGTTCTTCCGGATCATTTTGAGGCATCAAGACTGATGTGTAGCGTCCCAGAAAATGCACAAGATGACGCCAGACCTCCGTTTGAAATGGGCTGATTTGTCTGCTGGGAATTTGTGTCAACTAGTATCAAATAGTTGTCTTGCTGCAACACACAACGATTCACCATCACGCTATTTATGTGTTTTACTTCTAATTTCGCCATCATCACAGATCAACACGAAGTTTTCAGACCAAACAAAGTACCCAAAATGCATTGTGTGTGGCTTTCTCGGTCAGGGGCGTTCCTTCAGTGACGTCACATACGAACTCGTCATCAACTCGGAAACAAGACTTCCTGAATATTAAGTGCGTGTCTTAAAAGGTAAAATATAGCTATATGGGGTGGAATCTTTGTAAAATACGCTCAGTAGAAGTCATTTGAAGTGATTTTACAAATTATGGACACAACTTGTCCGTAGGTGTCAGTTGTCCTTTAACTACATTTGTTTCTTTAGCTATTTTAACAGACGTATGTTAAATGTGGCGGAGAGCAATAGGCATGTGCCGGCGCTGACGCAATGGCATTATAAATTTGCACCAGTGGTTGTCAAAATGTGTAAATGGTACAAGGGAGCGGCTTAGATGGATACCTAGTCTTGTTTGGAAATATAATCTCTGGCCGTGGTTATTTAGTTTGCTATGTCAGAACATATAATGGGATCAGGCTAGTTCCTGGAAATACAAAACCTACCCTGTATGTATTACCATGTTTTTTTTTTCCCTGAGGATTGTGATGTGCTGTCCCATCTCATTCGGGAGACGCTGAGATTGTGTTATACTGTAATACGCAAATCAATCTTACAGAGACTATTTTTTTTCTCCATCTACTGTAATCTTACAAAAAGAAGATAAGATATTGAAATTGCAATCCATGATGATCGAGATTGCACTCTGACAAGACAGTCAACCACGCAAGGCCACATGTGACGTCTAGAAGATTATTGATAATCTGCATGTCCGGTTTGTGCAACTGTGCCTCTTTTTCTGAAATAATGGTTCACAGGCAGGAAGAAGCCTGAAATGAGAACCGTACATCTGTCCAATAATAATAATAAATAATAATAATATATATAATATATATATATAATAATAACTAAAATAGATAGAAAGCTAGCTAGCTATCTATTAGCCATTTGGCCAGCCAGCTGGCTAGCTATTAACTATAATAATAATAATAAATTTCTAAGCGCGTTTCAAAACTCTCAAGGTCACTTTACAATCAAGTTTTTCTGTGTAATAATAATAATAATAATAATAATAATAATAATAATAATAATAATAATAATAATAGTAATAATACTAGTAATAATAATAATAATAAAAAGAATAATAATTATAATAATTTTCATTTTTAAGTGCCTTTCAAAACTCCCAAGGTCACTTTACAATCACAGGATTACTTTTCCCGTGGGAGAGCAGCGGCAGCCACACGCGCCGGCCCTCACTCAACCTGAAAGTTACTCAAATCGACAGAAAGCTAGCTACGTAGCTAGTAGACAGCTAAAATAGATAGCTATCTAGCCAGCTAACTAGATAGATAGCTAATAGATAGCTATCTAGCTAGCTAATCAGTGAGCTAGATAGCTAATAGATAGCTAGCTAGTAGATAGATGGCTAATATATAGCTGTTTAAAATGTGTTTGTGTAGCGAATTTCCCTAACAATACATGTGTATAAATTTTAATCATCCCTCTGTTACTTCTTGCTTTATGTTTACATCAAATATGATCATGAAACGAATAAATCACAATAAATAAAGAAATGAAAAAGACTAATTTATGTTTTTTTGTTTCGGGTCAAGACCCATTTTGGAAATAAGAGCAGAAAAGGAAACAAACGCATCACGGATTGCATTTGGCAGTGAATAGCTTAATGTCGGCGCGTTCAGCTTGTGATGCTTTTCCATGACTTTGCATTCAATGTCTTTGTGTCACGTGCAAAACTGGATGCACGCATGCAGGCTTGTTTTGTCACCGAGAAATTATGTCAGCGCAATGTTTCGACACAAAAATCAGAAATGCATGACATGTTTTTGTCATGATCTGTTTGGCGACCAACGGGTGGCGCTGTCAGCCCCGCCTGCACCTGCACAGGTGCTGGTCATCCCGATCAGTGGCAGATTGCCACGTTCGGATTGGCGACCAACGGGTAGTGCTGTCAGCCCTGCCTGCTGCCTCGCAGGTGCTGGTCGTTCCCACTCAGTGACAGTCAAAAGGGCTCCCGACACGACCATTCGGCGTCGGGTCATTGTATGCATTGTATGTATTGTGCATTGTGTATGCTCTGTATGCTGTGCATTGTGTATGCTGTGCATGTGTTTGCTTCATCTTGGCAGATTTTTACTCTTGGTTTTTTCTTTGATACTTTGTATTTTTCTGTTCAGATGATTTGAATGTTTTTGATTTTTGTTCCTGTTGATTTTATTTTAATACAACTTCTCAAATACCACCTACTGCTCCCTCCTGCCTGCTTTTTGGGATCCCCAACTGCCATCACCACCTTGCAAACCGTGACAGTTTTCATAAATTGGCAATAAAATAACTTCCCATTCTTTTCACGCGACTCCCCATGTTGGAGGCTTGACATTTGTGATCGGCGCCCGTATCGCCTGATGGACAACAAACCTAATCCACATGAGACAGATGCACAAAGCCACGTTCGCTTAAGCATCACTCTTTTGCCTCTCTAACACCCCTCCTCTTACACCCCCATTCCACCCCCCGCCCTCTCTTTGCTCGTTTCTTTCTCTCGGCGACTCTCACATGAAGAGAGAGAGAATCAAGGTCAATCCAGTACTATGCAGGAGAATGCATTTCCAAAGACTTTGTCTGGACTCGGTGACAGAATATAGCCTTGTCAAGCTAGCTGATGTATGACCAGTGAAGACACCCCCCTCCAACCCCCCACCACCACCACCATCGGCATCCCAAAAAAGAGAGCCAAGGCTGACGACGAGGTGTTTAATTCATGAGTCGGTGTCAGTGCCGTTTGAATGGAGCCGAACCCAATCAAGGCGGCGAATCAAACGACCAGAGTGAGCGTGATCGACCTGACTGAATCAGCGTAAAGTGAATCAGCATAATTATAGTTGAAATGAAAACAAGTGGTTGCAAAATGTTGCATGGACTGTATTTTGTGTATTTTTTTCTGTATTTCCCCAATGAATTGTGTATTTTCAAAAAAAATCCATATACAGTAAAGTCTCATTATATCGATATTCAAGGGAGTCCGAAAAAATATCGATATAACCGGGACTATCGATATATCCGACCCTGTTTGCATGTAATTTTCTCCGTGCGTGTATAGAAATAGTATCGATATAACCGGGACTATCGATATATCCGATATCGATATAACGAGACTTTACTGTATAAATGAATGAAAACAACTTTACAATTACAATATACAGTATAAATACATAAAAGTTTTAAAAATACTATATAAGGCACGCCGACGATTATAAGGCGCTACAGTAGAGGCTGAGGATACCCCACTATTTCTTCTACACGGGTAGGGGGTTGGAGTCGGTTGCTGTGCCTTATATATGGAAAAAGTTTGAAAATACACCATTTATTGGGGAAATACAACTACATATATCAATATGCATTTCTTGATACTTGCACTATGTACAGTTTTGCACATTTATACAGTTGACATTTTTATTTTGCTTAGAATATCTTGTTTTGTATCCTTTCACCTCCCCCCCACCAACCCATCCCCTTTCAAATTGCTGCTTTGGGCCGCAAATTTCCCCATTGTGGGACGAATAAAGGTTTTCTGATTCTGATAGTAGTTGCGAGACCATATATATATATATATATATATATATATATATATATATATATATATATATATATATATACTGTATGTATACACATATATACGCACACACACATATATATACACATACACATACGCACACATACACATATATCCATTTATATACATATATTCTACTATATTATTAAGCATATTTACATACATGCATGTTAACAGTGAACAAAAAGTCCTTTAAAACTCCACTCCACTCCACTGGCTACCTGTTAAACATCGTATCGAATTCAAAATACTTCTGTTTACATTCAAAGCCATCCATAACCTTGCCCCTCCCTATCTTTCTGACCTGCTTCAAATCTCTGTTCCCTCTCGGTCCCTCAGATCTTCATCCTCCCTTCACCTCTATGTGCCCTCTGCCCGTCTGACCACGATGGGTTGCAGAGCTTTCAGCCGCTCTGCTCCCAAACTCTGGAATTCTCTTCCACCCAACATCCGCAATATTGACTCCCTCCCTATTTTCAAGGCTCACCTCAAAACCCACTTGTTTAAAATTGCTTTCAATGTATAGTTCTATCTGCTATTTTATTATGTATCATTTTACTTATGGTTTTATTGTTACGTGCTTTGTTTTATTGTTTTTATTGTAAAGTGTCCTTGGGTGTTTTGAAAGGCGCTTGAAATAAAATGTATTATTATTATTATTATTATTATAAAAAAGTTGTTTTCGAGACTTGGAACGGATTAAAATAAATTACATTGATTATAATGGAAAGTACTGTTTTGGTTTTTGGAGAGAGAGACAGAGAAAGAGACAGAGACAGAGAGAGAGAAAAAGAGAGAGAGAGAGAGGAGAGAGAGTGAGTTGGGAGCGATGCACACATCAAATAGCTTTCATGCTACCACGCAACTAGCGGAGTTTAAGTGTTGTCCTTCAAACTCTTTGGAGACAAGTGAGATAAATGATCCGAAATGCGTCTACAAGTAGATACTGATGCAAAATCCTCATTAAATCTATTTCACTCATGCTAACATTCTCGAAGTGCATTTCAGGAAGAAAAAAAAACGTTATATAAAGGTAGCTGGGACTGTCACACAACATTGCGAAAGCTGACAGCACTTCCTGATCTCTCGGTAAGACCGTCGCGTACGCTATAGCGACGAGGGGTCAACACCTCTGCGGGCCATCTGGCGCCACCGCTAGCCAGTTTAGCCAGAGCGAGTGGCATATTTCC
The DNA here is from genome assembly GCF_051943395.1 of Hippocampus bargibanti. Lineage (NCBI taxonomy): Eukaryota > Metazoa > Chordata > Actinopteri > Syngnathiformes > Syngnathidae > Hippocampus > Hippocampus bargibanti. Next base: position 3,393,202 of record NC_142737.1, read on the forward strand.
GAAGTTGGCGTTTAGCGTACACTTGGGGGGGGGATTATCACGCACGGTGGAATCCAACCTAGCTGCCGCTTTCCATTCACAACAATCGAATCAGCCGTGCCAGATTGCATCGTTTTTCGCACAAGATGCTTGAAGCAGCTATGGAATTTGGGATACAAACAACCAGCTAGAATAATTTGTGATATCAATGTACGATATCAAAAAGATTATCGTGGACTACAGTGATACCTTGGTTTACGAATTTAATTGGTTCCCAGACAGTGTGTAAGATGACAAAAACCCTGGCACTGGAGTGGACGCATTTTTGCACATCGTCTGGCAGTGAATGAGTTAAGTATGTTTATTTCTTTGTGTGTACATTAATTCTGATGAAAACGGAATGTTGGTGTGATATTATAGGACGTTATTACATTGTTACGCATTACTTAAGCTAAATTATTCACTGAATATCTCATCTTATGCGAGTGGACTTCTCTCAAGAAAGAGTACTTTTACTTGAGTATTGTTACCTCTAATCAATACACTTGTAGCATGTTCTTGGGTCAGTAGCTCTGCCTCAGGTGCTGAAATACACATACAGTGAGACTTCAATTTACGAACTTAATTGGTTCCCAGTCAGAGTGTGTAAGGCGAAAAGTGTGTATCTGAAAAAAAAAATCCCATTGGAAACCATTAAAATGGGAATAATCCGTTCCCGGGTTTCCATAAAATATACTTTTCAACTAAATAAGCCTTAAAACTACACACAACATACCTTATTCCATGTATAATAAATGTGCTATTGTATTGTAATGAAGGAAATACACTGAATTGTACCATAAAGTCACTTTATTTACATTTGTGATGGTGATTTATGGCTTGATGTAATGGCGTTGGAGGTCGAAGGTCAAAGGGAATTGCTGTTTGGAAAGAGAGGCGCATTACACGAGGACTGTAATTAAAGAAATAAACTGTGCTGTAAAATAAAGTTTTATTTACCATTTTGATGGTCGTTGATGGCAGAAGAGGGCGACAAAGCTCCGTGTAATGAATTAATCAGGCTGTGGAAACGGGCTGATTAATTCGTTACACGGCTTTGTCGCCCTCTTCTGCCTCTTTTTAGTCCTACACAAAGTTTTCAGCCCAAAGTACAGCAAAATACATTGACGTGATGGAAGGACTGCTACAATGTGTCCTTTTTTCAGTCAGGGGCGTTCCTTCAGTGACGTCACGTACGGACTCGTCACCTCAAAAACAAGACTTCCGGAATATTTCCGCGCGAGTCTTAAAACGTAAAATGTAGCTATATGCCGTGGAATCTTTGTAAAATACGCTCAGTAGAAGTCATTTGAAGCCATTTTACAAATTATGGACATAACTTGGTTGTCCTTTAAGCACCGATGTCATCTATTATGTGACTTTTAAGGCCTATTTGGCCCGTTCGGACAACCCCCCTGACCCCCTTTCTTTTCTCTATGCTTTCAATCCCTATGAGGAGGCTCCAGGTCCCAGAGTAGAACCCTGACCGACCGCCATGCTTACTTACTCTTTACGGGTTCCTTTGGCATGCAGGTGCGTGCCTACATTGTGTCCGATTCGCATCAATTCGCCTCACGTTGTCCCCCCCCACCCCCACCATCCAACCCCCCTTCCCATGCGAGCCAACCACCCACCGGCAAAACCGGCGAGCCCGGCCAACAACGCTACACATCAAACATTCATCAGCGTAGCGAGACATGTCTGTGTGAATAAGCAATTAAGTGTCACATTCACTCTTAAAATGGACTCTGCGTGAAAAACAATGTCTTCGCTTTCGTGAGGGATTATGTCTCTAAAAATAGCCCGATGCGGTTTGAAGGGGAAACCGGGCAGAATAGGCAGTTAAAGAAAGCGACTTCTTCTTCTTCTTCTACTACTTTTCTTCTTCGTCGTATTCTTCTTCGCTTGCATTAAAAACACGTTTGAGCACGTTTTGGCTCACAGCTGCCCTTATAAATGATTACAATTCCTTTATAAAAGTTGTGGTACGCAGTACATTATTTAAAATGATAAAAAAAAAGCGGAAATGCAGACAGTTTACCACACATTTATCGATCCAACCGTACGCAGTGATAATAAAATAACATAAAATAACACCTTTGAGGATTACTTTTGTTGGTTTGCCGTGAGAATCGTAGCAATCAGCAGCAACGTTGTCGTTGGCTACTAGCAGTTGAGACGAACTGGATTTCAGCCAAAATGGTATTTTTAAGATCGGTTCACCATTTTTTTTTCCTGTATAAAAGTTGGAGTAATAATAATAATTTGAAATTATTAAAAAAAACCTATAAAATACGGGGAAATGTATAAATTGACAGGTATGGGTATTACTAAAATAATAATAATAATAATAATAATAATAATTTTCTGGAACGGATTATGGTCAAAAACCCAGGTTTCACTCGATATTTTTGTGAGACCAATAAACGATATCTAATCCAATCATAAAATAATAATAAATATAATCATAATAATAACACTAATAATAACACTAATAATAATAATAATAATAATAATAATAATAATAATAATAATTTGATTGATTCCATTGATTGACCAAATCGTTTTTTGAACGGGTTTCTGGAACGGATTATGGTCAAATGGTTTGACTCTATTTTTTTTGTGAGACTAATAAAGCATATCTAATACAATCTTAAAATAATAAATAATAAATAATAGACAAAAGATAAAATGAAAAATGAAAAATGAAACATGAAAAAGATAAATGAAAAAATAAACATGTATAAACATGAAAAAAAAAGTAAAATAAACAAATAAAATAAACAAAAAAAATTAAAATAAATAAATACAATAATAATAATAATACATTTAATTTCTAAGCGCCTTTCAAAACTCTCAATCACGCTTTACCGTCACGGGATTTTTTTTTGGACGGGTGAGCAGCGACAGCCATTCGTGCTAGCGTTCACACTACCCGGAAATGGATATTTAAAGAGCGTGATACGGACATATAAAACATTTATCTCAGAGTTCTCTCTATTTCTCTCTCTCTCTCTTTTTTTTCCTCCCACCTCCTCCAAGCAGCCCCGCCCTTCCTCGTCGGTGCCCCCCACCCCCGATCCCCCCTCACCACCACCACCGCGCACACTAGCGCGCACCACCCATCCGCATCCACACACTTTCCCTCCTCGCTCGTTCGACTTGGAAACTACAGGATTGGAAATTAGGATACTGACGTGTTTTTTTTTTAAATATGGATTCGATATGGTCCTTGCGCATTTGTCGCTGATTCGACTTTTTTATCTTCCATTTTCTTCCGAAGGATTGTTGTGTGCGTGTATGTGAACCTCGGAGCTGTTTTGACGCCCTACATTTCGGCGTCGAATTGGTTGTTTCGAGCGCGCTCCTTGATTCCAAACTGGATGTTTATCCCGGACTCTTTCCCACAAGTCGCCCGCATGACTGAGCTCGGTTGCGGGCACGGAGCGGGCTGCCCACTCGGGAAGAGCCGCGGCTAAAGTTTTGCAAAGGTTGGCCGTTACCATCTCCGGATTGACGATCTGTTTGGATTTAACGCAGCTTCCAGTTAAGACCGAGTGACAGCCTCAAATCATGAAGACCGTTTTTGTTGATGGTAAGTAGTGATTGAAACGTGATTAAAGTTTGCGTATGAATCCTACGTGGTGGATAAGTGACAAACGGGGTTCATTTTGGGGGTCGTTTAATCATTTCTGACGATTTTACGTAGAACTCGCATTTCATTTCGCGATTAATCGTGACTGCAGCATGCGTGTGTGTGTGTGTGTGTGTGTGTGTGTGTGTGTGTGTGATGGCACAACCGAAGCAAGGCGCGCACCTGGAAGCTCTTGCCTCCTTTCTCCCACCGATGATGAAATTTGCAAGCAGTCCACATGGCGGCTCAGTAGCACCGCGCACTGCACGATCCCCCCACCACCCACCTCCATTTTGGTAATTGGTTTTTTTCAGGGTGCCCACTGTAGAGCGGTCTTAATAGAGTGACATGAAATTGACTCTTGCCAGCAGTTTTCGTCCTTGTTGGATTTTTTTTAGCAATTCTAATGATCGTATAAACGGGTTGCCCCCCCCCCCAGTTCAAGTCCCACCGGAAATGGACTAACAATCTCAGTTTTTGGCAGCAAGATGCAAAGTGCATGCTGGGAGGAGGGATGATGCACCTGCCCCTGTGTGCTTGTGTTTTGCTGTTCATAGAGAATATAACATTTTGTACAGTGGCAGCAGCACAACTCGTTTTTTTTCGCTTCCACCTGCTGTTTTTTTCAGACATAGTTCGAGTTTTGTTTATTTTTATTTATTTTTTTTATTGTGACTTGTTCAGTTCTGGTTGCTGGCAGTGAAGTCAAATTATTTCTAAATTCGCAGGAGTAAATTATTCTTTAAAAAATAAAAGAGTACAATTGTTTGTTGTCACTCCCAGTTGAAGTTTGCTGTCAAACTAAGCCCAGAGTAAATCCTTTGGTATAATTTATAATTGCATTTTATTTATTGTTGTATCTATGCATCCATTATTATTGTTATTATTATTATTATTATTAGTAGTAGTAGTAGTAGTAATAGTGGTAGTAGTAGAAGTATTTACTCTGCTAGCTTAATGCTAACACAAAAATACAAAACACCAGACTGGCCAACTAAGCATCAGTGTTACATAGCATTTAAGCAATTATTTTGGAACACAAATGGTGGAGCAGCTTATGTAGACCATCAATATTTTAATTCTCTGTGGTAAAAGAAAAAAAACCAAAACTTTTATAACAATTAATCCACTGATTGATTAAATTGGCCGATGATTATCTTTCAAATATTGGTCAAAATCATCTGCCAATTGGCTGATGAACCTTTCCCCTTTATTTACTCAAATAATGTACGAAAACTGCATGTAATATACACCATGGAAAAAAAGTTCTCGTTGGACTTACAGAATTTTATTTCATTATAGTAATAAATATGATATAAAATGTGTATTATTATACATTATATATATATTTTTCTACACCGTATATGTTCTGAGTAACATCTATCTATCTATCTATCTATCGCCAACATAAAGCGAATCTATCAAATCTATCTATTAAGCTATCTAGCCATCTAGCTATAGCTAGCTAATACTAACAGAAAGCAAATCTAACAATCTAGCTATCTACTCAGGATTGATAGCTTTCGGGAGTAAAAATAAACAAACGAATAATAATAATAATAATTAAAAAATACATTTTTTTTAATTAGAGAAAAGTAAAAATTCAAGCTAGATAGATAGATAGATAGATAGATAGATAGATAGATAGACAGAGAGCTAGCTAGCTAATAGATAACTGATAGATAGATAGATAGATAGATAGATAGATAGATAGATAGATAGATAGATAGATAGATAGATAGATAGATAGATAGATAGATAGATAGATAGATAGATAGAGAGCTAGCTAGCTAATAGATAACTGATAGATAGATAGATAGATAGATAGATAGATAGATAGATAGATAGATAGATAGATAGATAGATAGATAGATAGATAGATAGATAGATAGATAGATAGATAGATAGATAGATAGATAGATAGAGAGCTAGCTGGCTAATAGATAACTGATAGATAGATAGATAGATAGATAGATAGATAGATAGATAGATAGATAGATAGATAGATAGATAGATAGAGAGCTAGCTAGCTAATAGATAACTGATAGATAGATAGATAGATAGATAGATAGATAGATAGATAGATAGATAGATAGATAGATAGATAGATAGATAGATAGATAGATAGATAGATAGATAGATAGATAGATAGATAGAGAGCTAGCTAGCTAATAGATAACTGATAGATAGATAGATAGATAGATAGATAGATAGATAGATAGATAGATAGATAGATAGATAGATAGATAGATAGATAGATAGATAGATAGATAGATAGATAGATAGATAGATAGATAGAGAGCTAGCTAATAGATAGATAGATAGATAGATAGATAGATAGATAGATAGATAGATAGATAGATAGATAGATAGATAGATAGATAGATAGATAGATAGATAGATAGATAGACATTTGTTCATATGGTCCCTATAGAAGGAGCAACTCAACGTCTACTGAACTTTAAAAACGGCAAAAGCGGTTAGATTCTTTCTGCTTTCTTCAATTACTTTCAGACACTCCATATTTGTCAAGAATAATCTCATAATAATAATAATAATCTCATACAGTAGAGTGCAATTTTTAATATTTTCTTGAGGAGGAGGGGAGGTCTTGGAACAGATTAATGCAATTCCCATTCATTTCAATGTGAAAAGATGATTTCAGTGCCTAGAGTCATGAGCATGGACCTCGAACAGAATGAATTTGCATTTTACAATTATATACAACCACAATGCCCCACCGTGAGTCACATACGTGCACACATTAGCATGCACGCACACACACACACACACACACACACACACACACACACACACACACACACACACACACACACACACACACACACACACACGGCAGGCCTTACGCAACACTCTCCCACTCCCCTTCACGTTGCTCATTACGTGGCTAAAACTGCAGGATTACAGGAAGAAAGCCGCAGATTATAGTAGGTCCATCTTTGCATTTCCCATCCTGATAAATCAAAGTGGCACTCCTTCTTGTGCATTCTCTTTGATAAATCACCCCCCCTATGTTATACATATGCATTCGCAGACCCTTTTTTTACTGACAATGCCTCCTACAGACCCCCCCCCCCCGCCCACTTTTTTCCAGCGCTTTGTGGGCGAGATGTAGAGTCAAACTGGGAAGGAGTGGTCGTGCCACATGGGGCAATGTGACACTTGAAAATGGCGTTGTTAGTGGAATAATAAATAATATATTTAAAAAAAAAAGCTTCAGTTGTGGTGTACTGCAGCGCTTTACGAGATAGCTAATATATAGCAAATAGCTAGCTAACTACCTACCGTTAGAGCGTGTTCTACCGGAAACAAATTCCTTGTGTGTTCTACATACTTGGCAATAAAGATGATTCTGATTCTGAGATAGCTAATATATAGCAAATAGATAGCTAGCTAGGTAGCCAGGTAGGTAGCCAGCTCGGTAATAAATAATACAGGAAAGTCTCGTTATATCGATATCGGATATATCGATAGTCCCGGTTATATCGATACTATTTCTATGCACGCACGGAGAAAATTACATGCAAACAGGGTCGGATATATCGATAGTCCCGGTTATATCGATATTTTTTCGGACTCCCTTGAATATCGATATAACGAGACTTTACTGTACTACTACTACTACTAATAATAATAATAATAATACATTTCATTTCCAAGCGCCTTTCAAAACTCTCAAGGTCACTTTACAGTCACAGGATCGGTTTCTCTGCGTGGCAGAAGCGGCAACCACATGCACCAGCGTTCACTCAACCCGGAAGTAACTCAAATAGATAGAAAGCTAGCCAGCTAGCTAACAGATAGCCAGCTAGACAGTTAGCTAACTAGCTAGATAGCCATATAGCTAATAAATAGCGAGCTACATAGCTAGCTAGACAGAGAGCTCAAATATACCAAATGGATAGCAAATAGATAGCCAGCTAGGCAGCTAGCTAATAGATAGCAAATATATTGCCAGCTAGGTAGTTAGCTAATAGATAGAAAACGAATAGCAAATAGAGAGCTAGCTAGGTAGCCAGACAGATAGCTAATAGAAAGCAAATAGATAGCAAAAGGATAGCCAGCTACAAAGATAGCTAGACAGCTAGCTAAAAGATAGCAAATGGATAGCAAATAAATAGCCAGCTAGGCAGCTAGCTAATAGATAGCAAATATATTACCAGCTAGGTAGTTAGCTAATAGATAGAAAATGAATAGCAAATAGAGAGCTAGCTAGGTAGCCAGACAGATAGGTAATAGAAAGAAAATAAATAGCAAAAACGATAGCCAGCTACATAGCTAGGTAGACAGATAGCTAAAAGATAGCAAATGGATAGCAAATAGATAGCCAGCTAGCTAATCGATAGCAAATATATTGCCAGCTAGGTAGTTAGCTAATAGATAGAAAACGAATAGCAAATAGAGAGCTAGCTAGGTAGCCAGACAGATAGCTAATAGAAAGCAAATAGATTGCAAAATGATAGCCAGCTACAAAGATAGCTAGACAGCTAGCTAAAAGATAGCAAATAGATAGACAGCTAGACAGCTAGCTTCGATAGTAAATGAATAGCAAATAGATAGCTAACTAGGTAGCCAGACAGATAGCTAATAGAAAGCAAATAGATAGCAAAAGGATAGCCAGCTAGGTAGCTAGCTAATAGATTTATTGAATACAAAGGCAATAATAATAAAAATACATTTCATTTCTAAGCGCCTTTCAAAACTCGCAGGCTCACTTTATCCTTAACTCAAAAACGTTGCTGATATCAAAACCAAAGCGTCGCAAGGGTGCCATCTGTTCGTCATCATCGTTGTTTAACTCATTCACTGCCAGACGATGTGCAAAAATGTGTGCACTCCAGTGCCAGGGTTTTTGTCATTTTCACTCAAATTGTAGAACCCACAGAATATTGAGTTTTAGGACCACATACACATTCAATGCAGCTGAAGAAACCTTAGACTGCAGTAAATGAGTTAATTTCTTTAGCCAATCAGAATCGGATTAATGCCTGAGTGGCAAAACTCAGGGTGTTCCCCCCCCCCCTTTTTTTTTGGGACCAAAGTGAATGGCTAAAACCATTCCAGTGGACCTGAACGCTTTCCCTTTCAGCGCTTAAAAAGCAGTGAAAAAGTCAGGCTTATTGTCTCTCTTTAATGAGTTAACCGTTTGTTTGGTGTGCCAGTGCCAAAAAAAGCAGTGGCCTATTTTTAGGCTGAAATAGGCCACAGGATGCAGCATCTGAGGTGGAGAGATAATTGTCGGCGATTTAACACGCCAAAAAGAAAAAAAAAAACACAACCAGGATGGGGTTGCAGATCGAATAACAATGGCTGATTTGCATGGGATCAAACACGCTGCCTTAAACTGCCAATGAAAGGCGACGTCTTCCGCAACCCTGAGCGGAAACGTGAAATTGATCCGTCGGCGTGTTTTGGGTGCGCAGAAAGAGCACAAAAGGGGGACAACGGAGGAGTGGGGGGGGGGGGTCATTCAAATCCACGTTTGATGCCAGTCAGGAAATTGGAACGCTTGACGTTTATCGTGTATTTGTTTTGACGAGTCATCGGCTACACCATTGATATATCAGAGCCAAGAGAACAAACAGTTCTGTTCAACGCCGCCGACTTATCGATCACGCTGCCAAGTACTAAGATTTCTGGTTTTAATATCCACTCCTTGTGGCAGTTAGTCGAGCGAGGCCCGAAATCTCGGCGGATTTCATGAGCGCTAGCTAGTTGTGCTATGTGGATCACTTCGACGCACCTGGTCCGATTGCCGATTCCGACGTTTGGTTTTGCGGTTTTACTTTAACGGCCAGTGTTTCAATGAATTCAGCGCTCTGTTCCATTTATTTATGTATTTATTTATTTATTTATTTATTTATTCACTATTTATTTTTATGTATTGAATTTTGCATTCTATGCATTTATTTATGTATGTATGTATTTATTTATTATTATTATTCATTATGTATTTATTATTTATTTGTTTATTTGTGTATTTATTTTTCATTTGTTTATGTATTTATCTTTATGTATTATTCATTACTTATTCATGTATTTATTTATGATTCATTATATATTGTGTTTTGAATTTTTTATTGTATTTATTTTTCATTAATTTGATCATTCATATATGCATTTTTCTATTTATTTATTATTTATTATTCATTATTTAGCTTTATATTTTTATTTATGTATTTATTTTCATGATTTATTTTATGTATTTATGTATTATTCATTACTTATTTAGGTATTTATTTATTATTCATTATTTATTTTTTATGTATTGAATGTATTTATTCTTCATTCATTTATATGTGTATTTTTCTATCTTTCCATTTATTTATTATTTATTTGTATTTATTTATTCATGTATTGATTTGTCATTTATTTATGTATTTATTTTCATTACTTATCTTTTTGTATTTATGTATTATTCATTATTTATTTATGTTTTATTCATTATTCTTCTTCTTATTATTTTTTTTTATGTATTGAATTTTGTATTGTATGTATTCATTTATACATGTATTTTTGTATCTTTCTATTTATTTATTTATTTATTTTTCATTTTTTATGTGTTTACGTATTTTTTATGTATTATTAATCTTTATGTATTCGGGTATTAGTAATTATTTATATGTATTTTCTATCTATTTATTTATTTATTCTTCATTCATTGATATCTGCTAATATATTTAATTATATATTTAATCTATGTACGTATTAGAGTAAAGGTCTAACTATCAACTATTTATTCATATTTATTTATTTATTTTGTATCAATTTATTTGGCATTTATTTATTTGTCATTCATTCATTTAAATATGTGTTTATTTATTGATTTATCTATCTAAAAAAACATGCAGGGCCGACAAATTACAATGAAAAACAATGGTAACATTCAACCAGAAAAACTGCGAAACAAAGCAAAAAAAAGGCTTGTAAAGGAAATGCATTGCATACTAAACAAGAAATAAGAATTTCTTACCTGAAAACATGTCGAGAAGCGACGAGGTTAAAGCATCACGAGTGTGGAGGAATAATCAAGCATTTTGTAGAAACAACTTGAAAATGGGGGCCAATAATCCAACAGTCTGTTGTCGGTGTCACTTTTAAAGGCGGCCGGATAACGACAATGATTCATGACAGGTTCCGCTCCGGATGGGAACGCCCTCCAATCCTGACAAACACAGAAAAAACAACACCATGCATGACAAATACCGCAACTGCATAACAGGCAGAACAGATTCTGAGCTATATGCACGTGGTTTTTTTTCCGGGTAATCCGTTTTACCTATTAGATTCCAAAAACCCACACGGCAGGTTAACTCATTCACTACCATTCACAAATCGTAGAGTGCCATTTATGTTCCGGTTTTGTTTTTTTTATAAAAAATAAAAATAAAAATAAAAATAAAAATAAAATACACAAATACAAACACAAAAATAAAATAAATAAAAATAAAAAGAAACATAAATAAAAAAAAAAAAAATAAAAAAAAAAAAAATACAATAAATAAATAAATAAATAAATAAAAAATAAAAAAATAAAAAATAAAAAATAAAAAATAAAAAATTCAAATTCAAATTCAAATTCAAATTCAAATTCAAATTCAAATTCAAATACAGTAAAGTCTCGTTATATCGATATCGGATATATATATATATATAGTCCCGGTTATATCGATACTATTTCTATGCACACACTGCGAAAATTACATGCAAACAAGGTCGGATATATCGATAGTCCCGGTTATATCGATATTTTTTCGGACTCCCTTGAATATCGATATAACGAGACTTTACTGTAATAAAATACACAAATACAAAAATACAAACACAAAAATAAAATAAATAAAAATACAAAGAAAAATAAATAAATAAAATAATAAAAAAAAAAATTACAAAAAAAAATAAAATAAAAAAAAATAAAAAATAACATTCAAGTGACAATGACAAAAACCTAGCACTGAACTGTGAATGAGCTAATAGTTTTTCGACTTCTTTCTTTCCTTTCCTCTTCCTTCCATAACTTTGCTGCTGTGTTACTTCTGGGTATCCGGGTAGAGTGAACGCTGGCGCGAATGGCTGCCGCTGCTCACCCGCACAAAAAAAAAGTTCTTATCCCGTGACTGTAAAGTGTCCTTGAAAGTTTTGATAGGCGCTTAGAAATTATTTTTTTTTATTACTATTATTATTTTGTATTATTATTTGCTATCTATTAGCTATCTGGCTGTCTACCTAGCTATCCACTATCTAGCTGGATGGCTATCTAGCTAGGTATCTGTTGGTTATCGATTGGCTAGCTAGCTAGCTTTCTATCCATTTGAGTTACTTCCGGGTTGAGTGAACGCTGGCGCATGTAGCTGCCGCTGCTCACCCACAGAAAAACTGATCCTACGACTGTAAAGTGACCTTGAGAGTTTTGAAAGGCGCTTATGAATGAAATGTATTATTATTATTATTATTATTATTATTATTATTATTATTATTACTGTATCTCTTAGCTAGCTAGCTTTCTATCTATTTGAGTTACTTATTATTATTATTATTATTATTATTATTATTATTATTATTATTATTATTATTATTATTATTATTATTGAACAGTTAAAAATACCTCCTGTATGTGTCTTTGCTGACTCCTGACTTGAAGATGGCACCGGTCGCTGATTGAATATGATGCATCGTTGCCATTGGCGGGTCGGATTTGCCGTCTCATGGTAGATTTCTTGGTCTGTTTACCGAAATCTACAGTGACGCCGTATGGTAATCCTTTTAAAGGTCCTTACGCGTGACAGAGCGGGTCAAGCCTCTAAGTGTGCCTGAGCGCAGCCTTTTCAAAGTGCAAGCATAGAATGCGCATCGACAACAGAGCCGATGCTACACGGCGGCGCTTTTGAACGTACGCAAACAAATCGGCGTGGCGCCACTTTGTGTCCGTTTCTCTGTCTCGCTTGCGCTTTCACGGAAGTCGCGCGAGTTCCGTGCGAACATGCGCCGCCGCCGCCCCCCGTACACGCCGACGACACTGATTACGCCGCAGTGAAGTAGGCTGACTGATGCCCTGGTAAATTGTTAATCAGACGGAGGCAGAAGCGCTTCTTAAATTAGAAACGCGGGTGGAGTGTGTGTCAAAGTAGGCCCGAGCAGATTTGAACAAGCGGCGGAGACACGTTGATTGATAAATGAGTGGATTGACGGGAGAAAAATTGGCTTGGTTTTTGTTCTTTTCCGCTCATGTAAGTTGCATAATTGCGCGGTTGCTTGTTGCTAGGCAGAATTCAGAAACGCACATATGTATTGTATTGTAAGATCACTATACAGTGAGACCTCAACTTACAAACACCTTATCTTACAAACTTTTCGTCTTACAATCGTCAAATTTATGAAAATTAAACCTTATAATAAGCACTATTTTCATAATACACACCCACCACGGCTGGCGGAGTGATCTTTGGCGGAAGCACACGACCGAACAGCACCAGAGGTTAAGTTACCAACAGTCCTTATGGAAGGTGACTCTCCTTCCATAAGCCATCAACGACCATCAAAAAGGTAAATAAAACTTTATTTTACAGCACAGTTTATTTCTTTAATTACAGTCCTCGTGTAATGTGCCTCTCTTTCCAAACAGCAATTCCCTTTGACCTTCGGCCTCCAACGCCATTCCATCAAGCCATAAATGACCATCACAAATGTAAATAAAGTGACTTTATGATACAATGCAGTGTATTTCTTTCATTGCAATACAATAGCACATTTATTATACATAGAATAAGGTATGTTGTGTGTACTTTTAAGGCTTATTTAGTTGAAAACTATATTTTATGGAAACCCGGGAACGGATTATTCCCATTTTAATGATTTCCTATGGGAATTTTTTTTTTGAGATACACACTTTTCACCTTACACACTCTGTCTGGGAACCAATTAAGTCCGTAAGTTGAGGTCTCACTGTACTGTGTGTGAACAGGAAAGTGTTCACATGTAGCCATCAAGGATAAATGAATGGCTGGCTATTCAATGGGAGGCATGCAGTGTCGTACAGTGAGATGTCATCCGTCGAGTCAATTGCCTTTTCGTTTCTCGCCTGTGCTCTTCTAACTAAATTTTTCAAATGTCTTTGAGACTATTTAGAATGCACCTATCCAAAACAGCAAAGCGTGTCGGAATGTCGTATCTGCTGGAGATGATTGAAATCCCAGTGTATCTAAAGTAAATGCCAAAAGGTCATTGTTAGTTGAGGAGTTTTTTTTTTTTTAATAAAATATTGGCATTAGACTTTCAACCAAGGAGCTGGAATTACACTCTTCTGACCTTTATGAAGGTCAATAGAAAAAAAAAATATTTCCCAAAATGGTAAAAGATTCTTTCATGGTCTATTCCACCAGACTTGCCTTAAAGGACAACCGACACCATTTTTTTTTGTTTCCTAACTGACATCTGAAAAACGTTTTATAGCATCTGAAATACCCAACACACACAGGCTGATATTTTTAGTCAAATCCAAAACACCAATAAAAATGACTGGACTTCATTGTAGCGCCCAGAAAATGCACAAGATGGCGCACAAGCTCCGTTGGAAATGGGTTGATTTGTCAGCTGGGAATTTGTGTCCACTTCTATATGGTGTTACCGCAATTGGTAGTCTTGGTGCGACACACAACGATTCACCATTGCGTTATTTATCCGTTTTTACTTCTAATTTCGCCATCAACACGGATCAACACAATGTTTTCAGACCAAACAAAGTACCCAAAATGCATTGTGTGTCGCTTAATCGGTCAGGGTCGTTCCTGACGTGACGTGACGTCAGGCATCGTCATCCACTCGAAAACAAGACTTCCTGAATATTCACCGCCAGTCTTAAAATGTAAAATATAGCTACAGTAAAGTCTCGTTATATCGATATTCTCGGGAGTCGGAAAAAATATCGATATACAGTAAAGCCTCGTTATATCGATATTGGATATATCGATAGTCCCGGTTATATCGATACTATTTCTATGCACGCACGGAGAAAATTACATGCAAACAGGGTCGGATATATCGATAGTCCCGGTTATATCGATATTTTTTCGGACTCCCTTGAATATCGATATAATGAGACTTTACTGTATCTGATCCTGCGGCATTTAAGTTTTCTCCTTGCGTACATAGAAATAGTATCGTAATAAGCAGTACTATCAATATAACCAATATCGATATAATGAGACTTTACTGTATATGCGGTGGAATCTTTGTAAAATGCGCTCAGTAGAAGTCATTAGAAGTCATTTTACAAATTATTGACACAACTTGGCCGGAGGTGTCAGTTGTCCTTTAAAAATGTCGCATCTATATCATGTTATTTTCAAACCTACCAAATCCGTTTCCTCCTTATGAATCAGAATTTTGACCAAGACTAAGACGATCAGATCTTTCGCCTTTAGATCCCTTTAGATTCAATGCCATTTAAATAGCCAACACAGAATGAAGAACAACTTCCTGTCTGCCAGGCTTTCATAAAGACTAATCAATGTCACCAATCACCAACCATTACTGCATTAAAATGTCTGGAAAAGTTCTCAGAGTAACAAACGCCCATATCCACATCCAACACCGGAGTATGTAGTAGTCCTTCCATTAAAAAAAAGGAAGCGGTCACGTGGGTCAGGACGTACGCATTAGGAAATTCGAGGAGGTCACTTGTGGTCCGGCGTTTTTCCCCGTCGATGGATTCCATCGAGCTTTTATTTTTCAAAGCGGAGTGCATTAGGAACCACCTGCATTCATTGGCAGATAGTCTGAGCTTCAAAGCATGAGTCAGCGAGTCGAGATTGAAAACGGTGAACGTTGGTGAGGATGAGCACCGGACATTTTTTTTTGTGTGTTTAGTACTGGAGGAATCATTGAGCGGTCAAAACGCCAACTTGGGTTCAATGTGTGAAATGAGCCTGGAGGAAATCTCCTGAGGTTTTCGTCTTTCTGACCCCAAAGTCATTGAAAGCATTATTTGGGTCTCCTCTCTCATGATCTGACACCCCCCCCCAACCCTATTTTTAGGCCTAACTGCTAGCTGGCTATCTATTCGCTATATAGCTATCTATCTAGCTAGCTATTAGCTTGCTAGATAGCTTTCTATCTATTTGAGTTACTTCCGAGTTGAGCGAACGCTGGCGTGTGTGGCTGCCGCTGCTCACCCACAGAAAAACAGATCCTGTGACTCCTGGGGCCAAAAAAAATCTGAATTCTGTGTATTAGCTAACTAGTTATACAGCTAGCTAGCTATTAGCTGTATAGGTATCTAGCTATCTAGCTAGCTATCTCTTTCTATTTAGCTTTCTATTGGCTATATCGGTATCGAGCAATTTGGCTAGCTATATGTTGGCTATCTATTAGCTATCTACTGGCTGGCTACCTATCTTACTATCGAGTTAGTTCCAGGTTGAACTGATCCTTTGATGGTAAAGTAACCTTGAGAGTTTTGAAAGGCGCTTATAAATCAAATGTATTATTATTATTATTATTATTATTATTATTATTAACTAAAAACCCAAAACTCCATCTAAGAACACAAAGTCCAAGATGGCGCCCGAGTAGGCAGCCATCTTTGACTTTGTCTTCCCAATAATACCCATGGTTGGCATTTTGAAAACTCAATGACAGAAAGGTTTGAAAGCTAGCTGATAGTTAGCTAATTATCACTCAACCCGGAAGTAACTCAATTAGATAGAAAGCTAGCTAGCTAGCTAGCTAAGAGTTAGCTAATAATTGCTCAACCCGGAAATAACTCAAATAGATCGAAAGCTAGCTAGCTAGCTAAGAGTAAGCTAATAATCACTCAACCCGGAAGTAACTCAAATAGATCGAAAGCTAGCTAGCTAAGAGTTAGCTAATAATCACCC
Organism: Hippocampus bargibanti; assembly: GCF_051943395.1. Classification (NCBI taxonomy): domain Eukaryota; kingdom Metazoa; phylum Chordata; class Actinopteri; order Syngnathiformes; family Syngnathidae; genus Hippocampus; species Hippocampus bargibanti. The sequence continues at coordinate 3,409,750 of NC_142737.1, forward strand.
AACCCGGAAGTAACTCAAATAGCTAGCTAGCTAGTTAGCGAAGAGACGACGATTGAGGTTTTGTCGCGCGCCTCCAAAGAGTGGATGCGGTGCGTTCGGGATATATATATACAGTAAAGTCTCGTTATATCGATATATCCGACCCTGTTTGCATGTCATTTTCTCCGTGCGTGCATAGAAATAGTATCGATATAACCGGGACTATCGATATATCCGATATCGATATAACGAGACTTTACTGTGTGTATATATACAGTAAAGTCTCGTTATATCGATATTCAAGGGAGTCCGAAAAAATATCGATATAACCGGGACTATCGATATATCCGACCCTGTTTGCATATATATATATATATATATATATATATATATATATATATATATATATATATATATATATATATATATATATATATATATTGAATTTATGGAGACTATTGCCAAGGGGAAGAAAGTAGGTGATAAAGAGGAGAGTTCCCAGGACAGAGCCTTGGGGCACACACAAATAAAGGCTAATCTAATCTAAAACAATGTGAACGCTTTTGGTGATTAGCCTTAGCGCGGGGGGAAAAGCATTGAAAAAAAAAATGGGACAAACAAAACCGTCACCCCATATGCTCCTTATATTATTATATTATTTTTTTTACATTTTATGACTATAACCTTTCAACAATATTCAAGAATCGTTTATGACGCTTCACAAGCACATTTTATGCCTTCCATTTCTTCCCCCTTGCGCATATTCTGACATCTGCCATTAATGTCAGATCATCATTTCCATCTCGACCATAAAATGGTCTCAAGCTCACTTGCTCAGAGACAAGTGTTTCATTTTTTTTAAATATATATATATTTTTTGGCGGGAAGAGAGGCAGCTGAGAGTCCTTCATTTTTGTTCCCCACTTATGCTCATCCATAAAGTTTTTTTTTTTTGGTTCTCGTCAATAAAGCCAAATCCCGCTGACGATCTAATATTGGATGGAATTTCTTGAGTTGTCTCAAAATAATAGATAGAGGCTCTACATGTTTTTTATGGCTACTAAATGTTGTGGTTTTAAGTCAAAGTGGCTTAGGAGGCAAAAAAAAAAAAACGTTTTATCGCCCATTCATCTCGTTCTTTTAGCGATATTTTCTTATGAGAAAAAGCATATTGTTTCTTTTTTAAGACAGAATGTTATAAAAAAATCGTTTTGTTTTTCAAAATAGCTGTATTTTTTCCTCAAATTTATTTTCTAGGATTTTATTTTCCAATATAAGTTATTACTCTATCTATTGGCTATCTGTTAGCTATCTGGCTTGCTGGCTGTCTGTTAGCTGTCTATCTGGCAACTATCTATCTGTTAGCTGGCTGGCTATCTATTGGTTATCTATTAGCTATCTAGCTGGCTATCTGTTAGCTATCTATCTAGCTGGCTAGCTATCTATTAGCTGGCTACCTGGTTTGCTGACTATCTATTGGCTATCTATTAGCTAGCTGGCTATCTATTGGCTATCTAATAGCTAGCTAGCTAGCTAGCGTTTTATTGATTTGAGTTATTCCGGATTGAGTGAACGCTGGCGCGTGCGGCTGCCGCTGCTCACCCACAGAAAAACTGATCCAGTGACTGTAAAGTGACCTTGAGAGTTTAGAAAGGCGCTTATAAATGAAATGTATTAGTATTGTTATTATGTTAATTTTTTTCCCTCCATTTTATGACTAACATTTCAACAATATTCAAGACTCGTTTATGACGCTTCACAATCACATTTTATGCCTTCCATTTCTTCCCCCCTTGCACATATTCTGATATTCAAATAGAAAAATAGCTAGCTAATAGATAGCTAATAATAATGATAATAATAATAACAAAAATAATACATTGTATTTAGAACCGCCTTTCAAAACTCTCAAGAACATAGCTAATAGATAGCTAGCTAGCCAGTTAGATAGCTATATCGCTAATAGCTAGCTAGATAGCTAATAAATGACTCTCCGTGTCTTTGTGTTGTCATGTTATTTGTTATTTAGTTTGTTTTTACTTCAAGATGGCGTCGCGAGAATGGCTGCCTTTCCAGCAGCTCCTGTATTTTGTTTTTCTACTTCTTTCTTTCCTTTCGTCACTGCTGCTGTGAAATGTAGATTTCTCCACAGCGAGACGAATAAAGGTACATCCAATCCAATCCATAAAGTTTTTTTTTTTATGGTACTCCACAATAATGTATTTTTTTCCCCAGTGGATCCTCATTTCTTCACTTTCTCTCTTTTTTTTTCTTCCTTTTGCATAATTGAGTCTCTTCAAACAAAATCGTCTGTCAATAGTATCGCAATGTAATTACGCTCCCCCTTGCGTATATCAAGAAAAGCGAACGGATACACGATCGCCTCTTTATTACTCAACAGTCTCATCAAGCCCCACCGGTTGCTGCCGGCTCATAAACCCCTTCTCGTTCCTTATCTTCACCGCCTTCCAAACTAGGTAGAAACACGTCAGGCATGCATATATTAGGTCCGTGTTGACTGTTGGAGTACTTGGGTGGGAAAAAAAAATCTGCTTGGTTTAGAGCTAATTAACGTCATTAAAGGGGGCACATGCTAATGCGTTTATGCGCAGATAACAGAAACACAAAGAGGCAATGGCGACATTTTACCAGCAGGGCAAGGTGACAGTAATTACTTAGGTATTAAATCTGCGCTGTTATATGTTTTCCGGCTCATCAAGGATGAGATTCAGATGTCGGACGAGTACTGATATGGGTTTCGTTGTTCGACCCAGTGGCAAATGAAAAAAAAACAAGCCTAGCTTTATACTAAACGTTAAGCTAGCTGTGTTTTATTTTCCAAGAGTGAATGTGTTACTGTTTAAAAACTACACCTCACATTTTATCGTGCTAGCTGTGACCTAGCTAACGCTAAGCTAGCTGAGGTTGTTCATCTCTCCTGTGTGGCATCCACGTTCGCAAACATTTTTTGTTCGTTGTTAAATGATATAAAAGTCAAAATAATGACATGAAATAGACGTTTATCATTGAGTGTAGAACAGAACAATTTATAAAATGCTCGGTAGCTGGCTAACTTTCTCGCGCAAGGAGCTTCACACACTGAGTTGCCACCAAGTCCGTACAAAAAAAGAAAGAGTGTAGGTTTACACTAAACACCTAGCTAGCTGTATTTTATTCTCTGAGAATGAATGTGAGTGTTACTGTTAAAAACTGCACACACATTTTATCATACTACCCGTGACTTAGCTAAAGCTAAGCTAGCTGAGCAGTTCATCCCTCCTGTCTGTCTCATCCATGTGCGCAGACATTTTTTGTTCGCTGTTAGGATGATATGAGAGTAGTATTAATGTCATGACAAAAGTGTCATTATCATTGAGCGTATAACTATAAAATGCTCGGTAGCTGGCTAACTTTCTTGCGCAAGTAGCTTCACACGCTGAGTTGCCACTAAGTCTGTACAAGAATACAAAAGACAGAGTGTAGCTTTAGACTAAACGTCAAGCTAGCTGCGTTTTTTTTCCACGAATGAATGTGTTACTGTAAAGAACTGCACCTACATTTTATCGTATTACCCGTGACCTAGCTAGCGCTAAGCTAGCTGAGGAGTTAATCTCTCCTGTCTGGCATCCATGGTCGCAAACATTTTTAGTTCGCTGCAAGGATGATATGAGAGTCAAAATAATAACATGACAAAGGCATTGATATCATTGAGGGTAGAACAGAACAATTTTATGATATGCTAATTTTCTCGCGCAAGGAGCTTCACATGCGGATTTGCCATTCAGTCTGTACAAGAATACAAAAGAGACAGAGTGTAGCATTAGACGAAACGTCAAGCTAGCTGTTTTTTTTTTCAAGAATGAATGTGTTATTGTAAAGAACTGCACATACATTTTATCGTATTACCCGTGATCTAGCTAGCGCTAAGCTAGCTGAGGACTTCATCTCTCCTGCCTGGCATCCACGTTCGCAAGCATTTTTTTGTTTACTGCTACAATGAGATGAGAGTCAAAATAATGACATGACAAAGGTGTCGACATCATCACATGTACAATTGAACAATTTATAAAATGCTCGGTAGCTAGCTAACTTTATCGCGCAAGCAGCTTCACATGCGGAGTTGCCACTAAGTCTATACAACAATACAAAAAAAAGAGTGTAGCTTTACAATAGACGGCAAGCTAGCTAGCCGTTTTATCCTCCGAGAGTGAATGTGAGTGTTACTGTTAAAAACTGCACCTCACATTTTATCGTACTAGCTGACCTAGCTAACACTAAGCGAGCTGAGGAGGTCATCTCTGCTTTGTGGCATCCACGTTCACAAACGTTTTTTTGTTCGTTGTTAGGATTACATGAGAGTCAAAGTAATGACATGACAAAGGTGTTATCATTGAGCGTACAATTGAACTGCTTATAAAATGCTCAGTAGCTAGCTAACTTTGTCGCGCAAGCAACTTCACATGCGGAGTTGCCACAAAGTCTGTACAAGAATACTAAAAAGAGTGTAGCTTTACAATAAACGGTGAGCTAGTTGTGTTTTATCCTCCGAGAGTGAATGTGAGTGTTACTGTGAAAAACTGAGCACACATTTTATCGTGTTACTCGTCACCTAGCTAACGCTTAGCTAGCTGAGGAGTTCATCTGCCTTGTCTGGCATCCATTTTTTAGTTCACTGTTAGGATGATATGAGAGACAAAGTAATGACATGACAAAGGCATCGATGCACTGTTGATATTGACCGTACAACTGAACAGTTTATAAAATTCTTGTTAGCTAGCTAACTTTCTCGCGCACGCAGCTTCACACGAGTTGCTACTAAGTATTATTTTTTTTAAGGTTGAGTTCCATCTCATTTCCATGTTATTTGCGACAAGAATCAGTGTGGAAGCAAAGTTCTTTGCGCACTAACTCTAACTTGGCGCACAAAGCAAAGAAAAGGAAAAAAACTAAGACATTCTTTCGACTCCCATCTTCAAAGCACAGTTGCTCTCAGTTTTCTCTTGTGAATGAATGCTCATTGACAACAAAATTCAACACTTCTAAAATGAAACTGAACCTAGACGGTTCAAAAAAATATAAGTACCTCGCTGAGGAAAAAAAAAAAATCACATTACCGATGGTTAGAGAACATTTTTCACTGCCGCGGGCGAAAATAATATCTTCAGATGATTGCATGACGCGCAAATAGTAATGGTTTCCATTTCAATCACAAAACTGTCCATCATGAACATTCCGCTCGGACTATTTAGTGATACCTTGGCTTACGAACTTAATTGGTTCCCAGAAAGTGTGTGTAAGACAAAAAGTGTGTATTCCAAATATTAATTTCCCATAGGAAACCATTAAAATGAGAATAATCCGTTCCCAGGTCAGCATAATTTTCAACTAAATAAGCCTTAAAACTACAAACAATATACCTTATTTTATGGATAATAAATGTGATATGGTATTGTAATTAAAGAAATAAACTATACTGCATAATAAAGTCATTTTATTTACCTTTGTGATGGTCGTTGATGGCTTGATGGAATAGATAGCTTTTTGCATCAAGTGTCTCAATAGCTCTGGGTTGTACATATTAGAAGTTGTGATATTGCAACAGCAACAGATGCAGGAAGACACACTAGAAACTTCATTAATAGCTGGTTCCCTTGCTTGTAGGTTCTCTTCAAATTATACAGATGGCTTGTGCGGGTTATTTATGGAGCTTGATTGATGCGAGATTTTAACATTGCAGTCTACACTCTGCCTTTGAACTATCAATAAAGTTCAAACGAGTCCAAATTTCACCATTTTCTATCCATGTTCTCATCTTTTCACTTTGTTTTTTGTTTTTTTTTCCACTTGCTTTTTTGTTTCAAGCTCTGTCGTCTCCCTTTCGTTTCTGTAACTCCTCCCCACGTCTCCTCCTCTACCACGGATCTTGACCAATCACGTGCGGCTTTAACCTAAGACTGGGGGCGGGGAATAGAGGAAAAAGCCGGTTGCCATTTTCAGCTCCTTGTTAGGCGCTCCAAGAACCGGCTCGTTCGCGAACGACACATTACTCATTGTGGCGCTCCGTGTGTTTCCCGAAAAATAGTTTGTATGCTAAGATTATGGAACTGTATAGTGCCACTTAGCAGTTTTTTTGACGACGATACTAGTGCAGCGTGTTCTACCGGAAACAAATTCCTTGTGTGTTCTACATACAGTAAAGTCTCGTTATATCGATATTCAAGGGAGTCCGAAAAAATATCGATATAACCAGGACTATCGATATATCCGACCCTGTTTGCATGTAATTTTCTCAGTGCGTGCATAGAAATAGTATCGATATAACCGGGACTATCGATATATCCGACCCTGTTTGCATGTAATTTTCTCAGTGCGTGCATAGAAATAGTATCGATATAACCGGGACTATCGATATATCCGATATCGATATAACGAGACTTTACTGTACTTGGCAATAAAGATGATTCTGATTCTGATATTCTCGCGAATTTAACGTTCGTAAGGCGAAATGTTCGTTAGCTAAAGCGTTCGTAAACCGAGGTATCGCTCTGCTTGTTTGTGTTTAAGGAAATAACACACTCGGGGCGAGGGGAAAGTTGTGTGATTCGCCGGGCAATAAACTCTAACGAGATGTAATGATTTCAGTATTTACTGGGAGGAGCCGATTCAGATTATTATCAAGAGGCATTCCCAGGTGCCCTCCCATTATTTCATGGCTATGCCAAATAATGCTCCAAATAACCGCATTTCATGGTACAGTAAAGTCTCGTTATATCGATATTCAAGGGAGTCCGAAAAAATATCGATATAACAGGGACTATCGATATATCCGACCCTGTTTGCATGCAATTTTCTCCGTGCGTGCATAGAAATAGTATCGATATAACCGGGACTATCGATATATCCGATATCGATATAACGAGACTTTACTGTATTTGTTCACACACACCCGCAGTAGACTCCAGTCGGGCAGCTGTTCTTTTCTTGGGTTGTTAAAAAATGAGCTGGCGGTGAGGTGACGCCGGGGGATCTCAAATGTCGGGGTGCAAAAAAATAATTGCGCCATATGCACGCTCGCTCTCAATTTGATCACCGGAGGATTGTCGTCAACTCCATATGGGCCAACCATCAAAGGTTGTTTTTCATCAGGCGGGAAATGGGAATAGCCCAGACAAAACAACCCCTTATACCCCCCCACCCCCCATGATCCGTCACTCTCTGTCACCCCAACCCAATCTACAGTAAAGTCTCGTTATATCGATATTCAAGGGAGTCCGAAAAAATATCGATATAACCGGGACTATCGATATATCCAACCCTGTTTGCATGTAATTTTCGCAGTGTGTGCATAGAAATAGTATCGATATAACCGGGACTATATATATATATCCGATATCGATATAACGAGACTTTACTGTATTTGAATTTGAATTTGAATTTTTTATTATTTATTTATTTATTTATTTATTGTAATTTCTTTTTTTTTTATTATTTTATTTATTTATGTTTCTTTTTATTTTTATTTATTTTATTTTTGTGTTTTTATTTGTGTATTTTATTTTTATTTTTATTTTTATTTTTTATAATTTCTTCTTTCTTTCTTTTTTTCTTTCTTCTTCTTCTCTTCTTTTTCTTCTTTTTCTTTTCTCTTCTCTTCTTTTCTTCTTTTTTTTTCTTCTTTCTTCTTTCTTTTCTTCTTTCTTTTTCTTCTTCTTCTCTTCTTCTTTTCTTCTTTCTTTTTTTCTTTTTTCTTTTTCTTCTTCTTTTCTTTCTTCTTCTTTTCTTTTTTCTCTTTCTTTTCTTCTTCTTCTTCTTCTTCTTTTTCTTCTTTCTTCTTCTTTCTTTTTTTCTTTTCTTCTTTTTCTTTTTTTTTCTTTCTTCTTCTTTTTTCTTTCTTTTTTCTTTCTTCTTTTTCTTTCTTTTCTTTCTTTCTTCTTCTTCTTTCTTTTCTTTTCTTTTTCTTCTTTCTTTTTTTCTTTCTTCTTTTTCTTTTTTTTTCTTTCTTTTTTTCTTTCTTCTTCTTTTCTTCTTTCTTTCTTTTCTTCTTCTCTTCTTCTTCTTTCTTCTTTTTTTCTTTCTTCTTTTCTTTTTTTTTTTCTTCTTCTTTTCTTTCTTTTTTTTCTTCTCTTCTTTCTTTCTTTTCTTCTTTTCTTTCTTTCTTTCTTTTCTTGTTTTCTTGTTTTCTTCTTTCTTTTTTTTTTTTTTTTTCTTTTATTTCTTTCTTTTCTTCTTCTTTTTCTTCTTTCTTCTTTCTTTTTTTCTTCTTCTTCTTCTCTCTTTTTTTCTTCTTTCTTCTTTCTTCTTTTTTTTTTCTTTTCTTTTTCTTTCTTCTTCTTCTTCTTTTTCTTTCTTCTTTTTTTTTTTTTTTTCTTCTTCTTTCTTTCTTCTTTTCTTCTCTTCTTCTTCTTCTTCTTCTTTTTTTCTCTTCTTTTTTTCTTTCTTCTTCTCTTCTTCTTTTTCTTTCTTCTCTTCTTTTCTTCTTCTCTTCTCTTCTCTCTTTTTCTTCTTCTCTTCTTTCTTCTTTCTTCTTTCTTTTTTCTTCTTTCTCTCTTCTTCTTTCTCTTCTTTCTCTCTTCTCTTCTTCTTTTCTTCTTTTCTTTTCTTTTCTTTCTTTTCTTCTTCTTCTTCTTTCTTTCTTTCTTCTTTTCTTCTTTTCTTTCTTCTTCTTTCTTCTTTCTTTCTTCTCTTTCTTCTTCTTTTTTCTTTCTCTCTCTCTTTTCTTCTTCTTTTCTTTTCTTCTTTTTTCTTTCTTTCTTTTTCTTTCTTCTTTCTTCTCTTTCTTCTTTTTCTTTTCTCTTTTTCTCTTTCTTCTTTTCTTCTTCTTTTTTCTTTCTTCTTTCTTTTTTCTTTCTTTCTTTTCTTCTTCTTCTTCTTCTCTTTCTTCTTCTTTCTTTCTTTTTTCTTTTTTTTTTCTTTCTTTTTTTTCTTTCTTTCTTTTCTTCTTTTTCTTTCTTTCTTTCTTTCTTTTTTTCTTTTTTTCTTCTCTTTTTTTTCTTTCTTCTTTTTCTTCTTCTTTTTCTTTCTTTCTTTCTTTCTCTTCTCTTCTTCTCTTTCTTTCTTTTCTTCTTCTTCTTCTTTCTTTTCTTCTTTCTTCTTTTTCTTTTTTTTCTTTCTTTCTTTTCTCTTTTTTTCTTTCTTTTCTTCTTCTTTTTCTTTCTTCTTCTTTTTCTTTTTTCTTTCTTTCTTTCTTCTTTCTTCTTCTCTTCTTCTTTCTTTTTTCTTCTTTTTCTTTCTTTTTTTTTTCTTCTTCTTCTCTTCTTTTTTCTTCTTTCTTTTCTTCTTCTTCTTCTCTTCTTCTTTTCTTCTTTCTTCTTCTTCTTCTTTCTTCTTTTCTCTTCTTCTTCTTTCTTCTTTCTCTTCTTCTCTCTTTCTTTCTTTTCTTCTCTTCTTCTTTTCTTTCTTCTTCTTTCTTTCTTTTCTTTCTTTCTTTCTTTCTTCTTCTTCTTTCTTCTTCTTTCTTTTTTTCTTCTTTCTTTTTCTCTTTCTTTCTCTTCTTTCTTTCTTTCTTTTTCTTTCTTTCTTTCTTCTTTTCTTTCTTTCTTTCTTTTTTTCTTTCTTTCTTCTTTTCTCTTCTCTTTTTTCTTTTCTTTTTCTTTTTCTTTCTTTCTTTCTTTCTTTTCTTTTCTTTCTTTTCTCTTTTTCTCTTTTCTTTTTTTTTTTCTTCTTCTTTCTTTTCTTCTTTTTCTTTTTTTTTTTCTTTCTCTCTTCTTTTTTTCTTCTCTTTTCTTTCTTTCTTTCTTTCTTCTTTTTTCTTTCTTTTCTTTCTTTCTTTCTTTTTTTCTTTTTTTTTTTCTTTTTCTTTTTCTCTCTCTCTTCTTCTTCTTTCTTTCTTCTTCTTTCTTCTTTTTTTTCTTCTTTCTTTTTTTCTTTTTTTTCTTTCTTTTTCTTCTCTTTTTTTCTCTTCTTTTTCTTCTTTCTTTTTTTTTCTTCTTCTTCTTCTTCTTCTTCTCTTTTTCTTTTCTTCTTCTTTTCTTTCTTCTTTCTTTTCTTCTTTTTTTTCTTCTTCTTCTTTTCTTTCTTTTTTTTCTTCTTTTCTCACTCTCACTCTCTCTCTCACACTGTCTCTCTCTCGCTGTCACACTTACTCTCTCACTCTCTCACACACTCTCACTCTTTCTATCTCTCACACTGTCTCTCCCCCTCTCTCACTCTCAATTTATTTCCCTCTCTCTTTTACTTTCTCATTCTCACTGTTTCTCTCCCTCTCTTGTTTTACTTTCTCTCACTCTCACACTGTCCCTCTCACTGTCACTCTCTCTCTCACTGTCTGTCTCACTCTTTCTCTCACTCCCACTCGCTTTGTCTATCCCGCTTTGTCACTTTTACTCTCTCTCACTCCCTGTTACTCCTGCTCTCTTTTTACTCTCACCCTCTCATGTTTACTCTCTCTCTCTCACACACACAGACATATAGACACACACACTTTCTCTCTCTCACTTTCACTAGTTCTCACGATTTCGCTCTCTCTCACACTTTTACTCTCTGGCTCATTCTCTCTCACACTAAACACACACTCATTCTCCCTCACTCACTCTTACTCACTCACACGAAAAACACACACACACACACACACACACACACACACACACACACACACACACACACACACACACACACACACACACACACACACACACACACACACACACACACACTCTCTTTCTCTCTCTCTCACACTAAACACACACTCTCTCAATCTCTCTCACTCACAATAAACACATCCGCTCTCTCTCACTCACTCTCACACAAACACACTGTCTCTCTCTCTCTCTCTGTCACTTTCACACTGTCTTTGCAACTATACGGCGTTCCACAGAGAAGCCAAGGCTAAAGCGCAATTGCGCTCGCTAATGACAACAAAAGCCACCAGATTAGTCATGGGAGATTGAATCAAGTCCTCGGCCCCGCTAATGAAGCTCTTATCTCCCACTAGTCCGAAGCGTCGTTTTCGCCACAAATGCCACATCATGCTCAGGAGCAAGTTCCCTCAGAGTTTGATGAATTCTCTTTGGAATTCACAAAGACTGGGGGAGATCATTTTCTAGAGGAAAATACACCCGCATACGTCTTTGACCGCCCAAAGCTTTTGGACTGCTTGTCCCTCCATTTTGGTCGCTCTCGTTTTTTTTAATGTAAATTAGAACCAATAAGTATGACAGCAATTCATGGTTAACATTAGTAGTTTAGCTATTTTCAGACCCCCCGTGTCGCTTGTTGTATAATCTTGCCATGAAGCTATTTTCATCCTCAGGAGCTTTTTTAAACCTTTGAAACAAACAACACAAAGTGAAAAGTAAACTTTTTTTTCACTTTCTGTCTTCCTTTTGTCACACGCATCATTGAAAAATTGGGCTATAAACGACAATGGCTGCAAACACGTGCACGTATGACTTGTGTCTGCTAGTAAATTAGCGAGAGGTAAGCATCTGTGGTCAGCTGACGCTTCAAAAAAATATTACGGGCTCAGCGGAATGATTGAAAAGAAATAAAAAAGAAAACATAATGGGACAATGAGGCACACCCTCGCCCAGTCACGGTGACATTGACGCTGCTATTCATATCCAAAGCTAACGGGTGCTTTTCCAAAATGGTGCTTCGGGCAACAAAGAATAGCTGAAGGATGTGGTTTAAAAATACCAAGATTGCTTTCCTCCGAGGCAAGGAATGAGTCATTAACCCTGGCAGCAAAGCAGGAAGTGCTGTCAGATTGGGTCATCCCACTCGCATTACGGCTAAAGCGCTAGCAGATAGCAGGTTGATGTCCTGGCATGATGTCACAAACAAGGGGGCGGGACCTTCTGAAACGGAAACTTTCTGAGCTCATTTTGAAGTAGTTTTGGGACACTTTACGTCATTTTTATTGCTGTTTTACATTTGACTAAAAATATCAGTTTTGGGTATTTTAGATGCTATAAAACGTTTTTCTGATGTCAGTTAGGAAACAGACAAAATGGTGTCGGTTGTCCTTTAAGCACAGTTAATAAGTCATTGTACGTCTTTTTAACAGAATCCCAAACTTTATTCACAGGGAATTTGGAAATCCTGCTTTCATTGTTTTCTGTGTGAAAAGCAAAAGAAATAAATGCTGGCTGGTTGGTTACTTTGTTGGACTTTGTTTGATCGTTCTGATTCGAGGCGACTGCGCTTACAGCACAAAGCAAAAGTCCATTGAGGGCGTGCTTGGATGAGTTTGTTGAAGAAGATTGGTCGCTACAGATTTTTACTTCTCGCCCAAAACAACCACTCGTAAAAAGAAAAAAGAACAAAGTCATCCCAGGGACACATATGAAATCCTTGTCCAAAAATGGAGGATGTTGTTTTCATTTCCTGTCGCCGCATCACACGGTTTTCCCAATACATCTGTCCATCCACGGAAAGATTAAATCCAGCAAAGTCGTCGCTATATGTTGCCGGGTGTCCTCAGAAGGGCAATAAAATTAGATCACCTGGCCAATATTTTGCTCAGAAACCGCGACGGCAAGGTGACTCGCCACTCTCGGATCTGATGCTTTCCGTGACGTGAATCGTCAAACGGGAAAGCTCGGACGTTACCTGCTATGCCGTTGGCTGCAAATTCAAAGTTGTTTTTTTTACTTAGAATCAGAATCAGAATCGTCTGTATTGGCCAAGTATGTAGAACACACAAGGAATTTGCCTCTTGTAGAACTATCAATCTAGCTCGCTTGCGAGCTAGCTCAAATTTTTACTTTTTCTAAAATTTAAAAAACAGGATTGTTTTGTATTGTACCACTACACTAGACGGGCCTGATCTATCTATCTATCTATCTATCTATCTATCTATCTATCTATCTATCTATCTATCTATCTATCTATCTATCTATCTATCTATCTATCTATCTATCTATCTATCTATCTATCTATCTATCTATCTAGTATTTATGCTTGTCTGTGACTGTAAAGTGTCCTTGAGAGATTTGAAATGCGCTTAAAATGAAATATATTATTATTATTATTATTAATCTACCTACCTAGCTAGCTCGCATCTATCTATATAGATAGCTAGCATCTATCTATCTATCTATCTATCTATCTATCTATCTATCTATCTATCTATCTATCTATCTAGTTATCCAACTATCTATCTAGCTAGCTAGCCATCGATCTATCTAGCTAGCTAGCCATTGATCTATCTAGCTAGCTATCCATCGATCTATCTATCTAGCTAGCTATCGATCTATATCTAGCTAGCCATCGATCTATCTAGCTAGCTAGCCATTGATCTAGCTAGCTAGCTAGCTATCCATCGATCTATCTATCTAGCTAGCTATCGATCTATATCTAGCTATCCATCGATCTATCTAGCTAGCTAGCCATCGATCTGTCTAGCTAGCTAGCCATTGATGTATCTACCTAGCTATCCATCGATCTATCTATCTAGCTAGCTATCGATCTATATCTAGCTAGCCATCGATCTATCTAGCCAGCTAGCCACCTATCTATCTAGCTATCATGCCATATATCTAGATAGCTAGCCAGCTATCAATCTAGATAGCTAGCCATTTATCTATCTAGCTAGCCATCTATCTAGTTCGCTGGCCATCTATCTATCTAGCTCGCTAGCCATCTGTTTACCTAGCTAGCCATCTCGCTAGCTATCCATCTAGCTCGCCAGCCATCCATCCATCTATCCGTCTACCGATGTACAGTATCTATCGATCTATTGATTTATTTATCGGTGTATTTGTTTATTTTTATTTTGCTATTTATTGATTTGAGAGATGATAGAGAAGCAAGCGAAATGGCCCGGGAATGAAAGCGCCCTAACAATGACTCGTCGCAACAACTGAGCTTCGGTCTCATGTATGGGACCTTTGCAGTAACAAAAAGGTGACTGATTTGTGAAGGCCCTTGATGCTAACCTTATCGGACCGACGGAGAGGAAGATGGAGAGATATTGCGGGGCCTTGTGGAAGAAAATGTGACTGATTCCTTTGCCAGGTGGAGACGTTCCAAAGATCACTGAGCACCCCCACTCCACATAGACACACACACACACACACACACACACACACACACACACACACCATTACTTTATTCCTCTTATAAGAGATCCTTGGCAGGAGGAAAAAATAATCTATTTTCCTGCCGCACAGGGTGCAGCGGCATTGAGGCGACTGGTAAATAATGCACAGGTTTTTTTTTTTTTCTTCTCTTTCCCCCTTCTTCCTCTTCTTATTCTTGCAGAGGAGGGAACTCTCATTGTGAGGCAATATGCCAAGTGGGCTTATTAAACCAACAAGGCCACAGCTGTTTTATTTCCATTTTTGCAAGGTGAGAGGAAAGTAGGAATATGTAAAAAAAAAAAAAAAAAAAAAAAAAAAAAAGAAATACGTAAAAAAAATCAACGAAAGCGCGATAGCAGCCGCAGCAGTATTATTTTTCTGTCTAAACCCCTCCGGAGCACCGCAAAAAGGAGATTAACAGTCCAATGGGATTCTGAAATGGTTAACATTGGCTTCAATTGTCTCAACTATTTATTTATCGTTTTATGTTGTATGTGTATTCATTTATTCATGGATTTATTTATTTATTTATTTATATATATATATATATATATTTATATATTTATTTATGTATTTATATTTATTTATTTATTTATTTATTTATATTTATTTATTTATGTATTTATTTATTTATTTATTTATTTATTTATTTATTTATGCTTCAATTGTTTGAACTATTTATTTATTTAATTATATCTCATTTTCAGTATTTATCTATCTACTATTTATTAATTTCATTTTGGTCGTTTTATTGTTTATTTGTTTACTGATTTATGTATTTAGTTGTTTCTTCATTATTTATTTATTTATGTATTTATTTATTTATTGATTGATGCTACAATTGTCTGAACTATTTCTTTATTTCATTTTATCTCATTTTATGTATTTATTGATGTGTTTATTTATTGATCTACTCTGTATTTATTTTGATGTAATTAATTGCTTTGTTTGTTTCATTTTTTGTTATTTATTTGTTTTATTGTTTATTTGTTTACCGATTTCTGTATTTAGTTGTTAATTCATTATTTGTTTAGTCTTTATTTGTTTCGTAATTTATATTTCAATTGTCTTAACTATTTATGTATTTCATTTTATCTTATTTTATGTATTTATTTGTCCATTTATGTATTTTTTATTTACTTTTTTGTTTGTTTAATTTTGGTTATTTATTTGTATTATTGTTTATTTGTTTACTGATTTGTGTATTTAGTTGTTTATTCATTATTTGTTTATTTATTTATGCTTCAATTGTCTGAACTATGTATTTATTTCACTTTATCTTATTTTATGTATTTATTTTTTTATGTATTTGTTTATTTATTGATCTACTCTATATTTATTTTGATTTAATTAATTGTTTTGTATGTTTGATCATTTTTGTTTATTTATTTGTTTTATTGTTTATTTGTTTACTGATTTGTGTATTTAGTTGTTTATTCATTATTTGTTTATTTATTATTTGTTTATTTATTTATGCATCAATTGTATGAACTATTTATGTATTTTATTTTATCTCATTTTATGAATGTATTTATTTGTCTATTTAATTATTTTTTATTTACTTTTTACTTTTTGTTTCATTTTGGTTATTTATTTATTTATTTTATTGTTTATTTGTTTACTGATTTCTGTATTTAGTTGTTTATTCATTATTTGTTTATTTATGTATGCTTCAATTGTCTGAACTATTTATTTATTTCATTTTATCTTATTTTATTTATTTATTTATTTGACTATTTATTGATTTTTTATTTATTTATGTTTTGTTTGTTTCATTTTGGTTATTTAATTCTTTTATTGCTTATTTGTTTACAGATGGATGTATTTAGTTCTTTATTTATTATTTGTTTATTCATTATTTAGTCATTATTTATTTATGTTTAAAATGTCTGAACTATTTATTAATTTCATTGTGTCATTTTATCTCATTTTATGTATTTTTTAATTATTTATTTATTTACTATTGATTTATTTCGATTTACTTTTTTTGTTTCATTTTAGTGATTTATTTGTTTTTTCATTTTTGTATTTAGTTTTTTATTCGTTATTTGTTTTTTCAATATTGATTTATTCATTATTTATTTATGTATTTATACTTCAATTGTCTGAACTATTTATTTATTTATTTCATTTTATTTATCTATTTTATTTCAAAGCTCTCAAGGACACTTTAAAGTCACAGACAAGCATAGGTACTATAATGAATAAAATATAATTAACAAATAAAATGCAATAAATAAAATACAATTATAAATAGAAACAAGAGAGAGAGAGCTACACTGAAAATCTATGTATTTATTTGTTTATTTATCTACTAACAAATTCGGGAATGGCACGCTATGTCATATTTTGCATTCCCGAATAAATTAGTGAATGAGTTATTAATTATTTAGATTTATTTATATTATATATTTTTTTTTTTTGAATGAACATACCCCTCAGACTTACACACAGACTTGAACAGAAAGAATGGGGCGATAAATAACTGAATAAGAGCAAGAAATAAACGGCCATGAGATACCTCGTAAAAGTCTACGTCTTTTAAAATAAGGTTTTGGCAACTGCGAGCGAGGAACGAAAGGTCACCAAATGAAGTGTTTAAATTTTATAAAGGTTATCTTTTCAAGCAAATCAAACAACGGGGCGCTCGTTTCTCAGAATAAAAGGGAGAGAGGATGCCAACTGCCACGCCTCGTCGTTGTCTGGTGTAAAAATATCTTCTGCTTTGAGATACAACATCACATTTCACACAGCTGCAAACTTCAAAACTGAGATTGCTTTTGGTACATAAATTGCCGTTAGCCCAACAGGCTAATCGCAACAAACGGATTGGATTCAAATGAAGGGATGAGTGGAACGCACAAGTGCAGGGAGGTAAAGAGAGAGAGAAGGATGTACTCAAAAAATAGGATATAAAAAATATTTAAAAAAACAGGGAATTCAAACATCAAAACAAAATGACACGTCACAAAGAAACAAAGTTTTGAAAGGTGCTTATATTATTAATATGATTAATTTCATTATTATGATTAGTAGTAGTAGTACTACTAGTAGTAGTTGTTGTAGAAGTAGTAGTAGTAGTAGTATTATATTATGATTATTTATTATTATTATTATTATTAGTTATTGTTATTGCTGCTGTTGCTAATGTTGATACTAATGGCAACATTAACAATAATAATACTTTTTATTAGTGTTATTATACAAAATATTTTAATACAATGCTATAATGCCATGTTATGATTTATATAGTATATATAATGTAATAAATCAGACTATTAGTAGCAAAAATAAGAATTATTATTCTTATTAATTATATATAAGATATATATAAGATATATTTTAATATAATACTATAATGCTCTATTATAATATAGATTATATACTGCATATATTATATAATAATGATGATGGCAATAATAATAATAATAATAATAATAACAATAATGATAATAATGACAGTAATGATAATAATAATGATAACAACAAAATAATAATAATAAAAATCATAATAATAAAAATCATAATATAACAACAACAACAATTATTAGTATTATTCTGATTATTATTATTATTATTTAACATATGATATATATTTAATATATTTTAGTATAATATTATAATGCAATGCTATATTATATATGTGATATTATGTACTGTGTATATATTATATAATAATGATGATGACAATAATAATAATAATGACAATAATGATAATAATGACAATAATGAGAATAATGATGATAATGAT